>NW_027525112.1:22500-23757 GCF_052094955.1 Ictidomys tridecemlineatus
AGCCAGGTCCCCTGTGGAGGCTGCAGGGTGGAGGCTATTCATGTCCTCTCCCCGAGTCCAGAGGCTGAACCCCCTTTTTTTTGGTACCAGGGATTGAACTCAGGGACACTCGACCCCCGAGCCCCGTCCCCAGCCCTGTTTTGCATTTTATTCAGAGACAGGGTCTCCCTGAGCTGCTGAGGGCCTCGCTTTGGCGGAGGCTGGCTTTGAACATGCGAGCCTCCTGCCTCAGCCTCCCGAGATTCTGGGATGACAGGCAGGTGCCACGCCCAGCTGGAGTCTGGGTTCTTTAAATTCACTGTGTCCATGGGACGGAGCCTCGGGCACCACGGTGAGCAGGGAGCACCCGAGTGGGTGGCAGTGAGAGAGACAGAGATGGAGATGAGAGACGAGGGGAGGAGAGATGTGAGAGACGCAGGGGACGGGGAGAAGGCGGAGAGAGGAAGAGAGAGCAGACAGAGAGATGGGGCGTCCCCCTCTCCTGGTTTGTGGGGTCGGTACAGGAAAACCAGGGACCACCCAGCTGAAGTGGATTAATCCACTGACCAGGGTCTGTCACCTATCCATTCTATCATCTATCATCTACCGATCCTGTCCATCTGTCCATCTATCTCTCTGTCATCGACCCATCCTGTCTGTCCAGGTGCCTCTCCCACCCCGGGTGGGGCTGCTCCTGGCTCCTGGTGTGTGGGGCCCAGAGAGGCTGCTCCAGCTCCTGCAGCGCACAGCACGGCCCACCCCAGAGCACGCCCAGCCCCAGAGGCCCAAGCTGAGCAGGAGAGGCCACCGGCCATAGCCAGGGACACCTGCCATAACCCTCGCACACAGGAGAGCCGGCCCCCGCGTGCCTGTGCTGGCCTGTTTGGTTACGGATCCTGGTCACGCAGCGCGGTCCCCGGCGCCCCAGGCTCAGCGCTGTGTCCTGGGTGACGGCTGGGGCTCCTTTCATCCTGCAGAAAGGTTTTGGTTTTATGACTGACTCCGGCAATTCCCCCTGTGGTCTCCTGGGAGGGCTTAGATTCTAAGGGACTGATGGCCTTCGTCACTTGGAGAAAAAAAAAAATATTCTCTTTTCCCCCCACGGAAAGAATTTCCAGAACAGGCAGGAAAAAAAAAAATGTTGGGACGCGGCTGGATCCGTTGATTTGCATTTTCAAAGCGGCTCTCCACAAAGATCCTTCCCTGAGAGCTGGGAGCTGGGTTTTGCAGGGACTTTGGGGCTTTTGCAAGAGCCCAGCGTGAGGTCCTGCAGGCGGC
>NW_027525113.1:0-23742 GCF_052094955.1 Ictidomys tridecemlineatus
GTTTCACTCTGTTTTCTCCTATAGGGATACATGTATTTGGAACTCTAAATCAAACACGGTTTGTGCTAGCTCTTTGAAACTTGACACAATAAAGCAGTTTCAAGTTCTATCTCTATGGTTTGTTTGCTGTTGATGTAGCCCTAAGCAGAGACTGGCGAGAATCACTTTCATGGAAAGGGCCTGCCAAGCTTCCAAAAAACTTCGAGTTGCCTGAAATCTCAGCACACCCTTTTTCACCCAATCTTGATGAAACTTTCAGGTAATGATCAGTACACCAATCCCACTTGGCTCGCCAAATTTCCTTCTTCTAGGTTAAACCGTTCGTTGGCAGTAACCGGTTTCATTTTGAGGTTTCACTCTGTTTTCTCCTATAAGGATACATGTATTTGGAACTCTAAATCAAACACGGTTTGTGCTAGCTCTTTGAAACTTGACACAATAAAGCAGTTTCAAGTTCTATCTCTATGGTTTGGTTGCTGTTGATGTAGCCCTAAGCAGAGACTGGCGAGAATCACTTTCATGGAAAGGGCCTGCCAAGCTTCCAAAAAACTACGAGTTGCCCGAAATCTCAGCACACACTTTTTCACCCAATCTTGATGAAACTTTCAGGTAATGATCAGTACACCAATCCCACTTGGCTCGCCAAATTTCGTTCTTCTAGGTTAAACCGTTCGTTGGCAGTAACCGGTTTCATTTTGAGGTTTCACTCTGTTTTCTCCTATAGGGATACATGTATTTGGAACTCTAAATCAAACACGGTTTGTGCTAGCTCTTTGAAACTTGACACAATAAAGCAGTTTCAAGTTCTATCTCTATGGTTTGTTTGCTGTTGATGTAGCCCTAAGCAGAAACTTGCGAGAATCACTTTCATGGAAAGGGCCTGCCAAGCTTCCAAAAAACTAAGAGTTGCCTGAAATCTCAGCACACCCTTTTTCACCCAATCTTTATGAAACTTTCAGGTAATGATCAGTACACCAATCCCACTTGGCTCGCCAAATGTCGTTCTTCTAGGTTAAACCGGTCGTTGGCAGTAACCGTTTTCATTTTGAGGTTTCACTCTGTTTTCTCCTATAGGGATACATGTATTTGGAAATCTAAATCAAACACGGTTTGTGCTAGCTCTTTGAAACTTGAAACAATAAAGCAGTTTCAAGTTCTATCTCTATGGTTTGTTTGCTGTTGATGTAGCCCTAAGCAGAGACTGGCGAGAATCACTTTCATGGAAAGGGCCTGCCAAGCTTCCAAAAAACTACGAGTTGCCTGAAATCTCAGCACACACTTTTTCACCCAATCATGATGAAACGTTCAGGTAATGATCAGTACACCAATCCCACTTGGCTCGCCAAATTTCCTTCTTCTAGGTTAAACCGTTCGTTGGCAGTAACCGGTTTCATTTTGAGGTTTCACTCTGTTTTCTCCTATAGGGATACATGTATTTGGAACTCTAAATCAAACACGGTTTGTGCTAGCTCTTTGAAACTTGACACAATAAAGCAGTTTCAAGTTCTATCTCTATGGTTTGTTTGCTGTTGATGTAGCCCTAAGCAGAGACTGGCGAGAATCACTTTCATGGAAAGGGCCTGCCAAGCTTCCAAAAAACTACAAGTTGCCCGAAATCTCAGCACACCCTTTTTCACCCAATATTGATGAAACTCTCAGGTAATGATCAGTACACCAATCCCACTTGGCTCGCCAAATTTCCTTCTTCTAGGTTAAACCGTTCGTTGGCAGTAACCGGTTTCATTTTGAGGTTTCACTCTGTTTTCTCCTATAGGGATACATGTATTTGGAACTCTAAATCAAACACGGTTTGTGCTAGCTCTTTGAAACTTGACACAATAAAGCAGTTTCAAGTTCTATCTCTATGGTTTGTTTGCTGTTGATGTAGCCCTAAGCAGAGACTGGCGAGAATCACTTTCATGGAAAGGGCCTGCCAAGCTTCCAAAAAACTTCGAGTTGCCTGAAATCTCAGCACACCCTTTTTCACCCAATCTTGATGAAACTTTCAGGTAATGATCAGTACACCAATCCCACTTGGCTCGCCAAATTTCGTTCTTCTAGGTTAAACCGTTCGTTGGCAGTAACCGGTTTCATTTTGAGGTTTCACTCTGTTTTCTCCTATAAGGATACATGTATTTGGAACTCTAAATCAAACACGGTTTGTGCTAGCTCTTTGAAACTTGACACAATAAAGCAGTTTCAAGTTCTATCTCTATGGTTTGGTTGCTGTTGATGTAGCCCTAAGCAGAGACTGGCGAGAATCACTTTCATGGAAAGGGCCTGCCAAGCTTCCAAAAAACTACAAGTTGCCCGAAATCTCAGCACACACTTTTTCACCCAATCTTGATGAAACTTTCAGGTAATGATCAGTACACCAATCCCACTTGGCTCGCCAAATTTCGTTCTTCTAGGTTAAACCGTTCGTTGGCAGTAACCGGTTTCATTTTGAGGTTTCACTCTGTTTTCTCCTATAGGGATACATGTATTTGGAACTCTAAATCAAACACGGTTTGTGCTAGCTCTTTGAAACTTGACACAATAAAGCAGTTTCAAGTTCTATCTCTATGGTTTGTTTGCTGTTGATGTAGCCCTAAGCAGAAACTTGCGAGAATCACTTTCATGGAAAGGGCCTGCCAAGCTTCCAAAAAACTAAGAGTTGCCTGAAATCTCAGCACACCCTTTTTCACCCAATCTTTATGAAACTTTCAGGTAATGATCAGTACACCAATCCCACTTGGCTCGCCAAATGTCGTTCTTCTAGGTTAAACCGGTCGTTGGCAGTAACCGTTTTCATTTTGAGGTTTCACTCTGTTTTCTCCTATAGGGATACATGTATTTGGAAATCTAAATCAAACACGGTTTGTGCTAGCTCTTTGAAACTTGAAACAATAAAGCAGTTTCAAGTTCTATCTCTATGGTTTGTTTGCTGTTGATGTAGCCCTAAGCAGAGACTGGCGAGAATCACTTTCATGGAAAGGGCCTGCCAAGCTTCCAAAAAACTACGAGTTGCCTGAAATCTCAGCACACACTTTTTCACCCAATCATGATGAAACGTTCAGGTAATGATCAGTACACCAATCCCACTTGGCTCGCCAAATTTCGTTCTTCTAGGTTAAACCGTTCGTTGGCAGTAACCGGTTTCATTTTGAGGTTTCACTCTGTTTTCTCCTATAGGGATACATGTATTTGGAACTCTAAATCAAACACGGTTTGTGCTAGCTCTTAGAAACTTGACACAATAAAGCAGTTTCAAGTTCTATCTCTATGGTTTGTTTGCTGTTGATGTAGCCCTAAGCAGAGACTGGCGAGAATCACTTTCATGGAAAGGGCCTGCCAAGCTTCCAAAAAACTACAAGTTGCCCGAAATCTCAGCACACCCTTTTTCACCCAATATTGATGAAACTCTCAGGTAATGATCAGTACACCAATCCCACTTGGCTCGCCAAATTTCCTTCTTCTAGGTTAAACCGTTCGTTGGCAGTAACCGGTTTCATTTTGAGGTTTCACTCTGTTTTCTCCTATAGGGATACATGTATTTGGAACTCTAAATCAAACACGGTTTGTGCTAGCTCTTTGAAACTTGACACAATAAAGCAGTTTCAAGTTCTATCTCTATGGTTTGTTTGCTGTTGATGTAGCCCTAAGCAGAGACTGGCGAGAATCACTTTCATGGAAAGGGCCTGCCAAGCTTCCAAAAAACTTCGAGTTGCCTGAAATCTCAGCACACCCTTTTTCACCCAATCTTGATGAAACTTTGAGGTAATGATCAGTACACCAATTCCACTTGGCTCGCCAAATTTCGTTCTTCTAGGTTAAACCGTTCGTTGGCAGTAACCGGTTTCATTTTGAGGTTTCACTCTGTTTTCTCCTATAAGGATACATGTATTTGGAACTCTAAATCAAACACGGTTTGTGCTAGCTCTTTGAAACTTGACACAATAAAGCAGTTTCAAGTTCTATCTCTATGGTTTGGTTGCTGTTGATGTAGCCCTAAGCAGAGACTGGCGAGAATCACTTTCATGGAAAGGGCCTGCCAAGCTTCCAAAAAACTACGAGTTGCCCGAAATCTCAGCACACACTTTTTCACCCAATCTTGATGAAACTTTCAGGTAATGATCAGTACACCAATCCCACTTGGCTCGCCAAATGTCGTTCTTCTAGGTTAAACCGGTCGTTGGCAGTAACCGTTTTCATTTTGAGGTTTCACTCTGTTTTCTCCTATAGGGATACATGTATTTGGAAATCTAAATCAAACACGGTTTGTGCTAGCTCTTTGAAACTTGAAACAATAAAGCAGTTTCAAGTTCTATCTCTATGGTTTGTTTGCTGTTGATGTAGCCCTAAGCAGAGACTGGCGAGAATCACTTTCATGGAAAGGGCCTGCCAAGCTTCCAAAAAACTACGAGTTGCCTGAAATCTCAGCACACACTTTTTCACCCAATCATGATGAAACGTTCAGGTAATGATCAGTACACCAATCCCACTTGGCTCGCCAAATTTCCTTCTTCTAGGTTAAACCGTTCGTTGGCAGTAACCGGTTTCATTTTGAGGTTTCACTCTGTTTTCTCCTATAGGGATACATGTATTTGGAACTCTAAATCAAACACGGTTTGTGCTAGCTCTTTGAAACTTGACACAATAAAGCAGTTTCAAGTTCTATCTCTATGGTTGGTTTGCTGTTGATGTAGCCCTAAGCAGAGACTGGCGAGAATCACTTTCATGGAAAGGGCCTGCCTTGCTTCCAAAAAACTACGAGTTCCCTGAAATCTCAGCACACACTTTTTCACCCAATCTTGATGAAACTTTCAGGTAATGATCAGTATACCAATCCCACTTGGCTCGCCAAATTTCGTTCTTCTAGGTTAAACCGTTCGTTGGCAGTAACCGGTTTCATTTTGAGGTTTCACTCTGTTTTCTTCTATAGGGATACATGTATTTGGAACTCTAAATCAAACACGGTTTGTGCTAGCTCTTAGAAACTTGACACAATAAAGCAGTTTCAAGTTCTATCTCTATGGATTGTTTGCTGTTGATGTAGCCCTAGGCAGAGACTGGCGAGAATCACTTTCATGGAAAGGGCCTGCCAAGCTTCCGAAAAACTACGAGTTGCCTCAAATCTCAGCACACACATTTTCACCCAATCTTGATGAAACTTTCAGGTAATGATCAGTACACCAATCCCACTTGGCTAGCCAAATTTCGTTCTTCTATCTTAAACCGGTCGTTGGCAGTAACCGGTTTCATTTTGAGGTTTCACTCTGTTTTCTCCTATAGGGATACATGTATTTGGAACTGTAAATCAAACATGGTTTGTGCTAGCTCTTTGAAACTTGACACAATAAAGCTGTTTCAAGTTCTGTCTCTATGGTTTGTTTGCTGTTGATGTAGCCCCAAGCAGAGACTGGCGAGAATCACTTTCATGGAAAGGGCCTGCCAAGCTTCCAAAAAACTACGAGTTGCCTGAAATCTCAGCACACACTTTTTCACCCAATCATGATGAAACGTTCAGGTAATGATCAGTACACCAATCCCACTTGGCTCGCCAAATTTCCTTCTTCTAGGTTAAACCGTTCGTTGGCAGTAACCGGTTTCATTTTGAGGTTTCACTCTGTTTTCTCCTATAGGGATACATGTATTTGGAACTCTAAATCAAACACGGTTTGTGCTAGCTCTTTGAAACTTGAAACAATAAAGCAGTTTCAAGTTCTATCTCTATGGTTTGTTTGCTGTTGATGTAGCCCTAAGCAGAGACTGGCGAGAATCACTTTCATGGAAAGGGCCTGCCAAGCTTCCAAAAAACTACAAGTTGCCCGAAATCTCAGCACACCCTTTTTCACCCAATATTGATGAAACTCTCAGGTAATGATCAGTACACCAATCCCACTTGGCTCGCCAAATTTCCTTCTTCTAGGTTAAACCGTTCGTTGGCAGTAACCGGTTTCATTTTGAGGTTTCACTCTGTTTTCTCCTATAGGGATACATGTATTTGGAACTCTAAATCAAACACGGTTTGTGCTAGCTCTTTGAAACTTGACACAATAAAGCAGTTTCAAGTTCTATCTCTATGGTTTGTTTGCTGTTGATGTAGCCCTAAGCAGAGACTGGCGAGAATCACTTTCATGGAAAGGTCCTGCCAAGCTTCCAAAAAACTACGAGTTGCCTCAAATCTCAGCACACACTTTTTCACCCAATCTTGATGAAACTTTCAGGTAATGATCAGTACACCAATGCCACTTGGCTCGCCAAATTTCGTTCTTCTAGGTTAAACCGTTCGTTGGCAGTAACCGGTTTCATTTTGAGGTTTCACTCTGTTTTCTCCTATAGGGATACATGTATTTGGAACTCTAAATCAAACACGGTTTGTGCTAGCTCTTTGAAACTTGACACAATAAAGCAGTTTCAAGTTCTATCTCTATGGTTTGTTTGCTGTTGATGTAGCCCTAAGCAGAGACTGGCGAGAATCACTTTCATGGAAAGGGCCTGCCAAGCTTCCAAAAAACTACGAGTTGCCTGAAATCTCAGCACACACTTTTTCACCCAATCTTGATGAAACTTTCAGGTAATGATCAGTACACCAATTCCACTTGGCTCGCCGAATTTCATTCTTCTAGGTTAAACCGTTCGTTGGCAGTAACCGGTTTCATTTTGAGGTTTCACTCTGTTTTCTCCTATAGGGATACATGTATTTGGAACTCTAAATCAAACACGGTTTGTGCTAGCTCTTTGAAACTTGACACAATAAAGCAGTTTCAAGTTCTATCTCTATGGTTGGTTTGCTGTTGATGTAGCCCTAAGCAGAGACTGGCGAGAATCACTTTCATGGAAAGGGCCTGCCAAGCTTCCAAAAAACTACGAGTTCCCTGAAATCTCAGCACACACTTTTTCACCCAATCTTGATGAAACTTTCAGGTAATGATCAGTATACCAATCCCACTTGGCTCGCCAAATTTCGTTCTTCTAGGTTAAACCGTTCGTTGGCAGTAACCGGTTTCATTTTGAGGTTTCACTCTGTTTTCTTCTATAGGGATACATGTATTTGGAACTCTAAATCAAACACGGTTTGTGCTAGCTCTTAGAAACTTGACACAATAAAGCAGTTTCAAGTTCTATCTCTATGGATTGTTTGCTGTTGATGTAGCCCTAGGCAGAGACTGGCGAGAATCACTTTCATGGAAAGGGCCTGCCAAGCTTCCGAAAAACTACGAGTTGCCTCAAATCTCAGCACACACATTTTCACCCAATCTTGATGAAACTTTCAGGTAATGATCAGTACACCAATCCCACTTGGCTAGCCAAATTTCGTTCTTCTATCTTAAACCGGTCGTTGGCAGTAACCGGTTTCATTTTGAGGTTTCACTCTGTTTTCTCCTATAGGGATACATGTATTTGGAACTGTAAATCAAACACGGTTTGTGCTAGCTCTTTGAAACTTGACACAATAAAGCTGTTTCATGTTCTGTCTCTATGGTTTGTTTGCTGTTGATGTAGCCCTAAGCAGAGACTGGCGAGAATCACTTTCATGGAAAGGGCCTGCCAAGCATCCAAAAAACTACGAGTTGCCTGAAATCTCAGCACACCCTTTTTCACCCAATCTTGATGAAACTTTCAGGTAATGATCAGAACACCAATCCAACTTGGCTCGCCAAATTTCGTTCTTCTAGGTTAAACCGTTCGTTGGCAGTAACCGGTTTCATTTTGAGGTTTCACTCTGTTTTCTCCTATAGGGATACATGTATTTGGAACTCTAAATCAAACACGGTTTGTGCTAGCTCTTTGAAACTTGACACAATAAAGCAGTTTCAAGTTCTATCTCTATGGTTAGTTTGCTGTTGATGTAGCCCTAAACAGAGACTGGCGAGAATCACTTTCATGGAAAGGGCCTGCCAAGCTTCCAAAAAACTACGAGTTGCCTGAAATCTCAGCACACACTTTTTCACCCAATCTTGATGAAACTTTCAGGTAATGATCAGTACACCAATCCCACTTGGCTCCCCAAATTTCGTTCTTCTAGGTTAAACCGTTCGTTGGCAGTAACCGGTTTCATTTTGAGATTTCACTCTGTTTTCTCCTATAGGGATACATGTATTTGGAACTCTAAATCAAACACGGTTTGTGCTAGCTCTTTGAAACTTGACACAATAAAGCAGTTTCAAGTTCTATCTGTATGGTTTGTTTGCTGTTGATGTAGCCCTAAGCAGAGAGTGGCGAGAATCACTTTCATGGAAAGGGCCTGCCAAGCTTCCGAAAAACTACGAGTTCCCTGAAATCTCAGCACACACTTTTTCACCCAATCTTGATGAAACTTTCAGGTAATGATCAGTACACCAATCCCACTTGGCTCGCCAAATTTCGTTCTTCTAGGTTAAACCGTTCCTTGGCAGTAACCGGTTTCATTTTGAGTTTTCACTCTGTTTTCTCCTATAGGGATACATGTATTTGGAACTCTAAATCAAACACGGTTTGTGCTAGCTCTTTGAAACTTGACACAATAAAGCAGTTTCAAGTTCTATCTCTATGGTTTGTTTCCTGTTGATGTAGCCCTAAGCAGAGACTGGCGAGAATCACTTTCATGGAAAGGGCCTGCCAAGCTTCCAAAAAACTACGAGTTGCCCGAAATCTCTTCACACCCTTTTTCACCCAATCTTGATGAAACTTTCAGGTAATGATCAGTACACCAATCCCACTTGGCTCGCCAAATTTTGTTCTTCTAGGTTAAACTGGTCGTTGGCAGTAACTGGTTTCATTTTGAGGTTTCACTCTGTTTTCTCCTATAGGGATACATATATTTGGAACTCTAAATCAAACACGGTTTGTGCTAGCTCTTTGAAACTTGACACAATAAAGCAGTTACAAGTTCTGTCTCTATGGTTTGTTTGCTGTTGATGTAGCCCTAAGCAGAGACTGGCGAGAATCACGTTCATGGAAAGGGCCTGCCAAGCTTCCAAAAAACTACGAGTTGCCTGAAATCTCAGCACACCCTTTTTCACCCAATATTGATGAAACTTTCAGGTAATGATCAGTACACCAATCCCAATTGGCTCGCCAAATTCGTTCTTCTAGGTTAAACCGTTCGTTGGCAGTAACCGGTTTCATTTTGAGGTTTCACTCTGTTTTCTCCTATAGGGATACATGTATTTGGAACTCTAAATCAAACACGGTTTGTGCTAGCTCTTTGGAACTTGACACAATAAAGCAGTTTCAAGTTCTATCTCTATGGTTTGTTTGCTGTTGATGTAGCCCTAAGCAGAGACTGGCGAGAATCACTTTCATGGAAAGGGCCTGCCAAGCTTCCAAAAAACTACGAGTTCCCCGAAATCTCAGCAAAAACTTTTTCACCCAATCTTGATGAAACTTTCAGGTAATGATCAGTACACCAATCCCACTTGGCTCGCCAAATTTCGTTCTTCTAGGTTAAACTTTTCCTTGGCAGTAACCGGTTTCATTTTGAGGTTTCACTCTGTTTTCTCCTATAGGGATACATGTATTTGGAAATCTAAATCAAACACGGTTTGTGCTAGCTCTTTGAAACTTGACACAATAAAGCAGTTTCAAGTTCTATCTCTATGGTTTGTTTGCTGTTGATGTAGCCCTAAGCAGAGACTGGCGAGAATCACTTTCATGGAAAGGGCCTGCCAAGCTTCCAAAAAACTACGAGTTCCCTGAAATCTCAGCACACACTTTTTCACCCAATCTTAATGAAACTTTCAGGTATTGATCAGTATACCAATCCCACTTGGCTCGCCAAATTTCGTTCTTCTAGGTTAAACCGTTCGTTGGCAGTAACCGGTTTCATTTTGAGGTTTCACTCTGTTTTCTCCTATAGGGATACATGAATTTGGAACTCTAAATCAAACACGGTTTGTGCTAGCTCTTAGAAACTTGACACAATAAAGCAGTTTCAAGTTCTATCTCTATGGTTTGTTTGCTGTTGATGTAGCCCTAAGCAGAGACTGGCAAGAATCACTTTCATGGAAAGGGCCTGCCAAGCTTCCGAAAAACTACGAGTTGCCTCAAATCTCAGCACACACATTTTCACCCAATCTTGATGAAACTTTCAGGTAATGATCAGTACACCAATCCCACTTGGCTCGCCAAATTTCGTTCTTCTAGCTTAAAAACCGGTCGTTGGCAGTAACCGGTTTCATTTTGAGGTTTCACTCTGTTTTCTCCTATAGGGATACATGTATTTGGAACTGTAAATCAAACACGGTTTGTGCTAGCTCTTTGAAACTTGACACAATAAAGCTGTTTCAAGTTCTGTCTCTATGGTTTGTTTGCTGTTGATGTAGCCCTAAGCAGAGACTGGCGAGAATCACTTTCATGGAAAGGGCCTGCCAAGCATCCAAAAAACTACGAGTTGCCTGAAATCTCAGCACACCCTTTTTCACCCACTCTTGATGAAACTTTCAGGTAATGATCAGTACACCAATCCCACTTGGCTCGCCAAATTTCGTTCTTCTAGGTTAAACCGTTCGTTGGCAGTAACCGGTTTCATTTTGAGGTTTCACTCTGTTTTCTCCTATAGGGATACATGTATTTGGAACTCTAAATCAAACACGGTTTGTGCTAGCTCTTTGAAACTTGACACAATAAAGCAGTTTCAAGTTCTATCTCTATGGTTTGTTTGCTGTTGATGTAGCCCTAAGCAGAGACTGGCGAGAATCACTTTCATGGAAAGGGCCTGCCAACCTTCAAAAAAAATACGAGTTGCCCGAAATCCTCAGCACACACTTTTTCACCCAATCTTGATGAAACTTTCAGGTAATGATCAGTACACCAATGCCACTTGGCTCGCCAAATTTCGTTCTTCTAGGTTAAAACCGTTCGTTGGCAGTAACCGGTTTCATTTTGAGGTTTCACTCTGTTTTCTCCTATAGGGATACATGTATTTGGAACTCTAAATCAAACACGGTTTGTGCTAGCTCTTTGAAACTTGACACAATAAAGCAGTTTCAAGTTCTATCTCTATGGTTGGTTTGCTGTTGATGTAGCCCTAAGCAGAGACTGGCGAGAATCACTTTCATGGAAAGGGCCTGCCAAGCTTCCAAAAAACTACGAGTTCCCTGAAATCTCAGCACACACTTTTTCACCCAATCTTGATGAAACTTTCAGGTAATGATCAGTATACCAATCCCACTTGGCTCGCCAAATTTCGTTCTTCTAGGTTAAACCGTTCGTTGGCAGTAACCGGTTTCATTTTGAGGTTTCACTCTGTTTTCTTCTATAGGGATACATGTATTTGGAACTCTAAATCAAACACGGTTTGTGCTAGCTCTTAGAAACTTGACACAATAAAGCAGTTTCAAGTTCTATCTCTATGGTTTGTTTGCTGTTGATGTAGCCCTAAGGCAGAGACTGGCTCACTTTCATGGAAAGGGCCTGCCAAGCTTCCGAAAACTACGAGTTGCCTCAAATCTCAGCACACACATTTTCACCCAATCTTGATGAAACTTTCAGGTAATGATCAGTACACCAATCCCACTTGGCTAGCCAAATTTCGTTCTTCTATCTTAAACCGGTCGTTGGCAGTAACCGGTTTCATTTTGAGGTTTCACTCTGTTTTCTCCTATAGGGATACATGTATTTGGAACTGTAAATCAAACACGGTTTGTGCTAGCTCTTTGAAACTTGACACAATAAAGCTGTTTCAAGTTCTGTCTCTATGGTTTGTTTGCTGTTGATGTAGCCCTAAGCAGAGACTGGCGAGAATCACTTTCATGGAAAGGGCCTGCCAAGCATCCAAAAAACTACGAGTTGCCTGAAATCTCAGCACACCCTTTTTCACCCAATCTTGATGAAACTTTCAGGTAATGATCAGAACACCAATCCCACTTGGCTCGCCAAATTTCGTTCTTCTAGGTTAAACCGTTCGTTGGCAGTAACCGGTTCCATTTTGAGGTTTCACTCTGTTTTCTCCTATAGGGATACATGTATTTGGAACTCTAAATCAAACACGGTTTGTGCTAGCTCTTTGAAACTTGACACAATAAAGCAGTTTCAAGTTCTATCTCTATGGTTTGTTTGCTGTTGATGTAGCCCTAAGCAGAGACTGGCGAGAATCACTTTCATGGAAAGGGCCTGCCAAGCTTCCAAAAAACTACGAGTTGCCCGAAATCTCAGCACACCCTTTTTCACCCACTCTTGATGAAACTTTCAGGTAATGATCAGTACACCAATCCCACTTGGCTCGCCAAATTTCGTTCTTCTGGTTAAACCGTTCGTTGGCAGTAACCGGTTTCATTTTGAGGTTTCACTCTGTTTTCTCCTATAGGGATACATGTATTTGGAACTCTAAATCAAACACGGTTTGTGCTAGCTCTTTGAAACTTGACACAATAAAGCAGTTTCAAGTTCTATCTGTATGGTTTGTTTGCTGTTGATGTAGCCCTAAGCAGAGAGTGGCGAGAATAACTTTCATGGAAAGGGCCTGCCAATCTTCCAAAAAACTACGAGTTGCCTGAAATCTCAGCACACACTCTTTCAACCAATCTTGATGAAACTTTCAGGTAATGATCAGTACACCAATCCCACTTGGCTCGCCAAATTTCGTTCTTCTAGGTTAAACCGTTCGTTGGGAGTAACCGGTTTCATTTTGAGGTTTCACTCTGTTTTCTCCTATAGGGATACATGTATTTGGAACTCTAAATCAAACACGGTTTGTGCTAGCTCTTTGAAACTTGACACAATAAAGCAGTTTCAAGTTCTATCTCTATGGTTTGTTTGCTGTTGATGTAGCCCTAAGCAGAGACTGGCAAGAATCACTTTCATGGAAAGGTCTGCCAAGATTTCAAAAAACTACGAGTTGCCTGAAATCTCAGCAAACACTTTTTCACCCAATCTTGATGAAAATTTCAGGTAATGATCAGTACACCAATCCTACTTTTCTCGCCAAATTTCGTTCTTCTAGGTTAAACCGTTCGTTGGCAGTAACCGGTTTCATTTTGAGGTTTCACTCTGTTTTCTCCTATAGGGATACATGTATTTGGAACTCTAAATGAAACACGGTTTGTGCTAGCTCTTTGAAACTTGACACAATAAAGCAGTTTCAAGTTCTATCTCTATGGTTAGTTTGCTGTTGATGTAGCCCTAAACAGAGACTGGCGAGAATCACTTTCATGGAAAGGGCCTGCCAAGCTTCCAAAAAACTACGAGTTGCCTGAAATCTCAGCACACACTTTTTCACCCAATCTTGATGAAACTTTCAGGTAATGATCAGTACACCAATCCCACTTGGCTCGCCAAATTTCGTTCTTCTAGGTTAAACCGTTCGTTGGCAGTAACCGGTTACATTTTGAGGTTTCACTCTGTTTTCTCCTATAGGGATACATGTATTTGGAACTCTAAATCAAACACGGTTTGTGCTAGCTCTTTGAAACTTGACACAATAAAGCAGTTTCAAGTTCTATCTCTATGGTTTGTTTGCTGTTGATGTAGCCCTAAGCAGAGAGTGGCGAGAATAACTTTCATGGAAAGGGCCTGCCAATCTTCCAAAAACTACGAGTTGCCTGAAATCTCAGCACACACTTTTTCAACCAATCTTGATGAAACTTTCAGGTAATGATCAGTACACCAATCCCACTTGGCTCGCCAAATTTCGTTCTTCTAGGTTAAACCGTTCGTTGGCAGTAACCGGTTTCATTTTGAGGTTTCACTCTGTTTTCTCCTATAGGGATACATGTATTTGGAACTCTAAATCAAACACGGTTTGTGCTAGCTCTTTGCAACTTGACACAATAAAGCAGTTTCAAGTTCTATCTCTATGGTTTGTTTGCTGTTGATGTAGCCCTAAGCAGAGACTGGCAAGAATCACTTTCATGGAAAGGTCTGCCAAGATTCCAAAAAACTACGAGTTGCCTGAAATCTCAGCAAACACTTTTTCACCCAATCTTGATGAAAATTTCAGGTAATGATCAGTACACCAATCCTACTTTGCTCGCCAAATTTCGTTCTTCTAGGTTAAACCGTTCGTTGGCAGTAACCGGTTTCATTTTGAGGTTTCACTCTGTTTTCTCCTATAGGGATACATGTATTTGGAACTCTAAATGAAACACGGTTTGTGCTAGCTCTTTGAAACTTGACACAATAAAGCAGTTACAAGTTCTTTCTCTATGATTTGTTTGCTGTTGATGTAGCCCTAAGCAGAGACTGGCGAGAATCACTTTCATGGAAAGGGCCTGCCAAGCTTCCGAAAAACTACGAGTTGCCTGAAATCTCAGCACACACTTTGTCACCCAATCTTGATGAAACTTTCAGGTAATGATCAGTACACCAATCCCACTTGGCTCGCCAAATTTCGTTCTTCTAGGTTAAACCGTTCCTTGGCAGTAACCGGTTTCATTTTGAGGTTTCACTCTGTTTTCTCCTATAGGGATACATGTATTTGGAACTCTAAATCAAACACGGTTTGTGCTAGCTCTTTGAAACTTGACACAATAAAGCAGTTTCAAGTTCTATCTCTATGGTTTGTTTGCTGTTGATGTAGCCCTAAGCAGAGACTGGCAAGAATCACTTTCATGGAAAGGGCCTGCCAAGCTTCCAAAAAACTACGAGTTGCCCGAAATCTCAGCAAAAACTTTTTCACCCAATCTTGATGAAACTTTCAGGTAATGATCAGTACACCAATCCCACTTGGCTCGCCAAATTTCGTTCTTCTAGGTTAAACTGGTCGTTGGCAGTAACTGGTTTCATTTTGAGGTTTCACTCTGTTTTCTCCTATAGGGATACATATATTTGGAACTCTAAATCAAACACGGTTTGTGCTAGCTCTTTGAAACTTGACACAATAAAGCAGTTTCAAGTTCTGTCTCTATGGTTTGTTCGCTGTTGATGTAGCCCTAAGCAGAGACTGGCGAGAATCACTTTCATGGAAAGGGCCTGCCAAGCTTCCAAAAAACTACGAGTTGCCTGAAATCTCAGCACACCCTTTTTCACCCAATCTTGATGAAAATTTCAGGTAATGATCAGTACACCAATCCCACTTGGATCGCCAAATTTCGTTCTTCTAGGTTAAACCATTCGTTGGCAGTAACCGGTTTCATTTTGAGGTTTCACTCTGTTTTCTCCTATAGGGATACATGTATTTGGAACTCTAAATCAAACACGGTTTGTGCTAGCTCTTTGCAACTTGACACAATAAAGCAGTTTCAAGTTCTATCTCTATGGTTTGTTTGCTGTTGATGTAGCCCTAAGCAGAGACTGGCAAGAATCACTTTCATGGAAAGGTCTGCCAAGATTTCAAAAAACTACGAGTTGCCTGAAATCTCAGCAAACACTTTTTCACCCAATCTTGATGAAAATTTCAGGTAATGATCAGTACACCAATCCTACTTTTCTCGCCAAATTTCGTTCTTCTAGGTTAAACCGTTCGTTGGCAGTAACCGGTTTCATTTTGAGGTTTCACTCTGTTTTCTCCTATAGGGATACATGTATTTGGAACTCTAAATCAAACACGGTTTGTGCTAGCTCTTTGAAACTTGACACAATAAAGCAGTTTCAAGTTCTGTCTCTATGGTTAGTTTGCTGTTGATGTAGCCCTAAACAGAGACTGGCGAGAATCACTTTCATGGAAAGGGCCTGCCAAGCTTCCAAAAAACTACGAGTTGCCTGAAATCTCAGCACACACTTTTTCACCCAATCTTGATGAAACTTTCAGGTAATGATCAGTACACCAATCCCACTTGGCTCGCCAAATTTCGTTCTTCTAGGTTAAACCGTTCGTTGGCAGTAACCGGTTACATTTTGAGGTTTCACTCTGTTTTCTCCTATAGGGATACATGTATTTGGAACTCTAAATCAAACACGGTTTGTGCTAGCTCTTTGAAACTTGACACAATAAAGCAGTTTCAAGTTCTATCTCTATGGTTTGTTTGCTGTTGATGTAGCCCTAAGCAGAGAGTGGCGAGAATAACTTTCATGGAAAGGGCCTGCCAATCTTCCAAAAAACTACGAGTTGCCTGAAATCTCAGCACACACTTTTTCAACCAATCTTGATGAAACTTTCAGGTAATGATCAGTACACCAATCCCACTTGGCTCGCCAAATTTCGTTCTTCTAGGTTAAACCGTTCGTTGGCAGTAACCGGTTTCATTTTGAGGTTTCACTCTGTTTTCTCCTATAGGGATACATGTATTTGGAACTCTAAATCAAACACGGTTTGTGCTAGCTCTTTGAAACTTGACACAATAAAGCAGTTTCAAGTTCTATCTCTATGGTTTGTTTGCTGTTGATGTAGCCCTAAGCAGAGACTGGCAAGAATCACTTTCATGGAAAGGTCTGCCAAGATTCCAAAAAACTACAAGTTGCCTGAAATCTCAGCAAACACTTTTTCACCCAATCTTGATGAAAATTTCAGGTAATGATCAGTACACCAATCCTACTTTGCTCGCCAAATTTCGTTCTTCTAGGTTAAACCGTTCGTTGGCAGTAACCGGTTTCATTTTGAGGTTTCACTCTGTTTTCTCCTATAGGGATACATGTATTTGGAACTCTAAATGAAACACGGTTTGTGCTAGCTCTTTGAAACTTGACACAATAAAGCAGTTACAAGTTCTTTCTCTATGGTTTGTTTGCTGTTGATGTAGCCCTAAGCAGAGACTGGCGAGAATCACTTTCATGGAAAGGGCCTGCCAAGCTTCCGAAAAACTACGAGTTGCCTGAAATCTCAGCACACACTTTGTCACCCAATCTTGATGAAACTTTCAGGTAATGATCAGTACACCAATCCCACTTGGCTCGCCAAATTTCGTTCTTCTAGGTTAAACCGTTCCTTGGCAGTAACCGGTTTCATTTTGAGGTTTCACTCTGTTTTCTCCTATAGGGATACATGTATTTGGAACTCTAAATCAAACACGGTTTGTGCTAGCTCTTTGAAACTTGACACAATAAAGCAGTTTCAAGTTCTATCTCTATGGTTTGTTTGCTGTTGATGTAGCCCTAAGCAGAGACTGGCAAGAATCACTTTCATGGAAAGGGCCTGCCAAGCTTCCAAAAAACTACGAGTTGCCCGAAATCTCAGCAAAAACTTTTTCACCCAATCTTGATGAAACTTTCAGGTAATGATCAGTACACCAATCCCACTTGGCTCGCCAAATTTCGTTCTTCTAGGTTAAACTGGTCGTTGGCAGTAACTGGTTTCATTTTGAGGTTTCACTCTGTTTTCTCCTATAGGGATACATATATTTGGAACTCTAAATCAAACACGGTTTGTGCTAGCTCTTTGAAACTTGACACAATAAAGCAGTTTCAAGTTCTGTCTCTATGGTTTGTTCGCTGTTGATGTAGCCCTAAGCAGAGACTGGCGAGAATCACTTTCATGGAAAGGGCCTGCCAAGCTTCCAAAAAACTACGAGTTGCCTGAAATCTCAGCACACCCTTTTTCACCCAATCTTGATGAAAATTTCAGGTAATGATCAGTACACCAATCCCACTTGGATCGCCAAATTTCGTTCTTCTAGGTTAAACCGTTCGTTGGCAGTAACCGGTTTCATTTTGAGGTTTCACTCTGTTTTCTCCTATAGGGATACATGTATTTGGAACTCTAAATCAAACACGGTTTGTGCTAGCTCTTTGCAACTTGACACAATAAAGCAGTTTCAAGTTCTATCTCTATGGTTTGTTTGCTGTTGACGTAGCCGTAAGCAGAGACTGGCGAGAATCACTTTCATGGAAAGGGCCTGCCAAGCTTCCAAAAAACTACGAGTTGCCCGAAATCTCAGCACACCCTTTTTCACCCACTCTTGATGAAACTTTCAGGTAATGATCAGTACACCAATCCCACTTGGCTCGCCAAATTTCGTTCTTCTAGGTTAAACCGTTCGTTGGCAGTAACCGGTTTCATTTTGAGGTTTCACTCTGTTTTCTCCTATAGGGATACATGTATTTGGAACTCTAAATCAAACACGGTTTGTGCTAGCTCTTTGAAACTTGACACAATAAAGCAGTTTCAAGTTCTATCTCTATGGTTTGTTTGCTATTGATGTAGCCCTAAGCAGAGACTGGCGAGAATCACTTTCATGGAAAGGGCCTGCCAACCTTCCAAAAAACTACGAGTTGCCCGAAATCTCAGCACACACTTTTTCACCCAATCTTGATGAAACTTTCAGGTAATGATCAGTACACCAATCCCACTTGGCTCGCCAAATTTCATTCTTCTAGGTTAAAGCGTTCGTTGGTAGTAACCGGTTTCATTTTGAGGTTTCACTCTGTTTTCTCCTATAGGGATACATGTATTTGGAACTCTAAATCAAACACGGTTTGTGCTAGCTCTTTGGAACTTGACACAATAAAGCAGTTTCAAGTTCTATCTCTATGGTTTGTTTGCTGTTGATGTAGCCCTAAGCAGAGACTGGCGAGAATCACTTTCATGGAAAAATCTGCCAAGATTCAAAAAACTACGAGTTGCCCGAAATCTCAGCACACCCTTTTTCACCCAATCTTGATGAAACTTTCAGGTAATGATCACTACACCAATCCCACTTGGCTCTCCAAATTTCGTTCTTCTAGGTTAAACCGTTTTTTGGCAGTAACCGGTTTCATTTTGAGGTTTCACTCTGTTTTCTCCTATAGGGATACATGTATTTGGAACTCTAAATCAAACACGTTTTTTGCTAGCTCTTTGAAACTTGACACAATAAAGCAGTTTCAAGTTCTATCTCTATGGTTTGTTTGCTGTTGATGTAGCCCTAAGCAGAGACTGGCGAGTATCACTTTCATGGAAAGGGCCTGCCAAGCTTCCAAAAACTACGAGTTGCCTGAAATCTCAGCACACCCTTTTTCACCCAATCTTGATGAAATTACAGGTAATGATCAGTACACCAATCCCACTTGGCTCGCCAAATTTCGTTCTTCTAGGTTAAACCGTTCTTTGGCAGTAACTGGTTTCATTTTGAGGTTTCACTCTGTTTTCTCCTATAGGGATACATGTATTTGGAACTCTAAATCAAACACGGTTTGTGCTAGGTCTCTGAAACTTGACACAATAAAGCAGTTTCAAGTTCTATCTCTATGGTTTGTTTGCTGTTGATGTAGCCCTAAGCAGAGACTGGCGAGAATCACTTTCATGGAAAGGGCCTGCCAAGCTTCCAAAAAACTACGAGTTGCCCGAAATCTCAGCAAACACTTTTTCACCCAATCTTGATGAAACTTTCAGGTAATGATCAGTACACCAATCCCACTTGGCTCGCCAAATTACGTTCTTCTAGGTTAAACCGTTCGTTGGCAGTAACCGGTTTCATTTTGAGGTTTCACTCTGTTTTCTCCTATAGGGATACATGTATTTGGAACTCTAAATCAAACACGGTTTGTGCTAGCTCTTTGAAACTTGACACAATAAAGCAGTTTCAAGTTCTATCTCTATGGTTTGTTTGCTGTTGATGTAGCCCTAAGCAGAGACTGGCAAGAATCACTTTCATGGAAAGGTCTGCCAAGATTCCAAAAAACTACGAGTTGCCTGAAATCTCAGCAAACACTTTTCACCCAATCTTGATGAAAATTTCAGGTAATGATCAAGTACACCAATCCTACTTTGCTCGCCAAATTTCGTTCTTCTAGGTTAAACCGTTCGTTGGCAGTAACCGGTTTCATTTTGAGGTTTCACTCTGTTTTCTCCTATAGGGATACATGTATTTGGAACTCTAAATGAAACACGGTTTGTGCTAGCTCTTTGAAACTTGACACAATAAAGCAGTTACAAGTTCTTTCTCTATGGTTTGTTTGCTGTTGATGTAGCCCTAAGCAGAGACTGGCGAGAATCACTTTCATGGAAAGGGCCTGCCAAGCTTCCGAAAAACTACGAGTTGCCTGAAATCTCAGCACACACTTTGTCACCCAATCTTGATGAAACTTTCAGGTAATGATCAGTACACCAATCCCACTTGGCTCGCCAAATTTCGTTCTTCTAGGTTAAACCGTTCCTTGGCAGTAACCGGTTTCATTTTGAGGTTTCACTCTGTTTTCTCCTATAGGGATACATGTATTTGGAACTCTAAATCAAACACGGTTTGTGCTAGCTCTTTGAAACTTGACACAATAAAGCAGTTTCAAGTTCTATCTCTATGGTTTGTTTGCTGTTGATGTAGCCCTAAGCAGAGACTGGCAAGAATCACTTTCATGGAAAGGGCCTGCCAAGCTTCCAAAAAACTACGAGTTGCCCGAAATCTCAGCAAAAACTTTTTCACCCAATCTTGATGAAACTTTCAGGTAATGATCAGTACACCAATCCCACTTGGCTCGCCAAATTTCGTTCTTCTAGGTTAAACTGGTCGTTGGCAGTAACTGGTTTCATTTTGAGGTTTCACTCTGTTTTCTCCTATAGGGATACATATATTTGGAACTCTAAATCAAACACGGTTTGTGCTAGCTCTTTGAAACTTGACACAATAAAGCAGTTTCAAGTTCTGTCTCTATGGTTTGTTCGCTGTTGATGTAGCCCTAAGCAGAGACTGGCGAGAATCACTTTCATGGAAAGGGCCTGCCAAGCTTCCAAAAAACTACGAGTTGCCTGAAATCTCAGCACACCCTTTTTCACCCAATCTTGATGAAAATTTCAGGTAATGATCAGTACACCAATCCCAATTGGATCGCCAAATTTCGTTCTTCTAGGTTAAACCGTTCGTTGGCAGTAACCGGTTTCATTTTGAGGTTTCACTCTGTTTTCTCCTATAGGGATACATGTATTTGGAACTCTAAATCAAACACGGTTTGTGCTAGCTCTTTGCAACTTGACACAATAAAGCAGTTTCAAGTTCTATCTCTATGGTTTGTTTGCTGTTGACGTAGCCCTAAGCAGAGACTGGCGAGAATCACTTTCATGGAAAGGGCCTGCCAAGCTTCCAAAAAACTACGAGTTGCCCGAAATCTCAGCACACCCTTTTTCACCCACTCTTGATGAAACTTTCAGGTAATGATCAGTACACCAATCCCACTTGGCTCGCCAAATTTCGTTCTTCTAGGTTAAACCGTTCGTTGGCAGTAACCGGTTTCATTTTGAGGTTTCACTCTGTTTTTCTCCTATAGGGATACATGTATTTGGAACTCTAAATCAAACACGGTTTGTGCTAGCTCTTTGAAACTTGACACAATAAAGCAGTTTCAAGTTCTATCTCTATGGTTTGTTTGCTATTGATGTAGCCCTAAGCAGAGACTGGCGAGAATCACTTTCATGGAAAGGGCCTGCCAACCTTCCAAAAAACTACGAGTTGCCCGAAATCTCAGCACACACTTTTTCACCCAATCTTGATGAAACTTTCAGGTAATGATCAGTACACCAATCCCACTTGGCTCGCCAAATTTCATTCTTCTAGGTTAAAGCGTTCGTTGGTAGTAACCGGTTTCATTTTGAGGTTTCACTCTGTTTTCTCCTATAGGGATACATGTATTTGGAACTCTAAATCAAACACGGTTTGTGCTAGCTCTTTGGAACTTGACACAATAAAGCAGTTTCAAGTTCTATCTCTATGGTTTGTTTGCTGTTGATGTAGCCCTAAGCAGAGACTGGCGAGTATCACTTTCATGGAAAAATCTGCCAAGCTTCCAAAAACTACGAGTTGCCTGAAATCTCAGCACACCCTTTTTCACCCAATCTTGATGAAATTACAGGTAATGATCAGTACACCAATCCCACTTGGCTCGCCAAATTTCGTTCTTCTAGGTTAAACCGTTCTTTGGCAGTAACTGGTTTCATTTTGAGGTTTCACTCTGTTTTCTCCTATAGGGATACATGTATTTGGAACTCTAAATCAAACACGGTTTGTGCTAGGTCTCTGAAACTTGACACAATAAAGCAGTTTCAAGTTCTATCTCTATGGTTTGTTTGCTGTTGATGTAGCCCTAAGCAGAGACTGGCGAGAATCACTTTCATGGAAAGGGCCTGCCAAGCTTCCAAAAAACTACGAGTTGCCCGAAATCTCAGCAAACACTTTTTCACCCAATCTTGATGAAACTTTCAGGTAATGATCAGTACACCAATCCCACTTGGCTCGCCAAATTTCGTTCTTCTAGGTTAAACCGTTCGTTGGCAGTAACCGGTTTCATTTTGAGGTTTCACTCTGTTTTCTCCTATAGGGATACATGTATTTGGAACTCTAAATCAAACACGGTTTGTGCTAGCTCTTTGAAACTTGACACAATAAAGCAGTTTCAAGTTCTATCTCTATGGTTTGTTTGCTGTTGATGTAGCCCTAAGCAGAGACTGGCAAGAATCACTTTCATGGAAAGGTCTGCCAAGATTCCAAAAAACTACGAGTTGCCTGAAATCTCAGCAAACACTTTTTCACCCAATCTTGATGAAAATTTCAGGTAATGATCAGTACACCAATCCTACTTTGCTCGCCAAATTTCGTTCTTCTAGGTTAAACCGTTCGTTGGCAGTAACCGGTTTCATTTTGAGGTTTCACTCTGTTTTCTCCTATAGGGATACATGTATTTGGAACTCTAAATGAAACACGGTTTGTGCTAGCTCTTTGAAACTTGACACAATAAAGCAGTTACAAGTTCTTTCTCTATGGTTTGTTTGCTGTTGATGTAGCCCTAAGCAGAGACTGGCGAGAATCACTTTCATGGAAAGGGCCTGCCAAGCTTCCGAAAAACTACGAGTTGCCTGAAATCTCAGCACACACTTTGTCACCCAATCTTGATGAAACTTTCAGGTAATGATCAGTACACCAATCCCACTTGGCTCGCCAAATTTCGTTCTTCTAGGTTAAACCGTTCCTTGGCAGTAACCGGTTTCATTTTGAGGTTTCACTCTGTTTTCTCCTATAGGGATACATGTATTTGGAACTCTAAATCAAACACGGTTTGTGCTAGCTCTTTGAAACTTGACACAATAAAGCAGTTTCAAGTTCTATCTCTATGGTTTGTTTGCTGTTGATGTAGCCCTAAGCAGAGACTGGCAAGAATCACTTTCATGGAAAGGGCCTGCCAAGCTTCCAAAAAACTACGAGTTGCCCGAAATCTCAGCAAAAACTTTTTCACCCAATCTTGATGAAACTTTCAGGTAATGATCAGTACACCAATCCCACTTGGCTCGCCAAATTTCGTTCTTCTAGGTTAAACTGGTCGTTGGCAGTAACTGGTTTCATTTTGAGGTTTCACTCTGTTTTCTCCTATAGGGATACATATATTTGGAACTCTAAATCAAACACGGTTTGTGCTAGCTCTTTGAAACTTGACACAATAAAGCAGTTTCAAGTTCTGTCTCTATGGTTTGTTCGCTGTTGATGTAGCCCTAAGCAGAGACTGGCGAGAATCACTTTCATGGAAAGGGCCTGCCAAGCTTCCAAAAAACTACGAGTTGCCTGAAATCTCAGCACACCCTTTTTCACCCAATCTTGATGAAAATTTCAGGTAATGATCAGTACACCAATCCCACTTGGATCGCCAAATTTCGTTCTTCTAGGTTAAACCGTTCGTTGGCAGTAACCGGTTTCATTTTGAGGTTTCACTCTGTTTTCTCCTATAGGGATACATGTATTTGGAACTCTAAATCAAACACGGTTTTGTGCTAGCTCTTTGCAACTTGACACAATAAAGCAGTTTCAAGTTCTATCTCTATGGTTTGTTTGCTGTTGACGTAGCCCTAAGCAGAGACTGGCGAGAATCACTTTCATGGAAAGGGCCTGCCAAGCTTCCAAAAAACTACGAGTTGCCCGAAATCTCAGCACACCCTTTTTCACCCACTCTTGATGAAACTTTCAGGTAATGATCAGTACACCAATCCCACTTGGCTCGCCAAATTTCGTTCTT
>NW_027525114.1:0-23728 GCF_052094955.1 Ictidomys tridecemlineatus
CAAAGGTTGGATACTGAGGTGCAAAAGGAATTTTACAGAGAGCAGAGTTTGGATACTGTGGTGCAGGAGGACTGTTACAGAGAGCAAAGGTTGGAGAAAAAGATGCAAAAGAATCTTAAAGAGAGCAGAGTCTGGAGACTTCTGTGCAGAAGGACTGTTGCAGAGATCAGAGGTTGGAGACTGAGGTGCAGAAGGATCGTTGCAGAGAGCATAGTTTAAAGACTGGGGTGCAGAAAGCCTGTTACAGAGAGCAGAGTTTGGAGACTGAGGTGCAGAAGTATTGTTACGGAGAACAGAGATTTGAGAGTGGGGTACAGAAGGACCATTACAGAGAGCAAAGTTTGGATACTGAGGTGCAAAAGGAATTTTACAGAGAGCAGAGTTTGGATACTGGGGTGCAGGAGGACTGTTACAGAGATCAGAGTTTGGAGACTGAGGTGCAGAAGGATCATTGCAGAGAGAAGAAGTTGGAGACTGGGTTGCAGAAGGACTGTTACAGAGATCAGAGGTTCGAGATTGCGGTGCAGAAGTACTGTTACAGAGAGAAAAGGTTGGAGACTGGGGTGCAGAAAGCCTGTTTCAGAGAGCATCAGTCGAAGACTGAGGTGCAGAAGGACTGTTAAAGAGAGCAGAGGTTGGAGACTGAGGTGCAGAAGGATTGGTACAGAGAGGAGAGGTTCGAGACAGAGGTGTAGAATGACTGTTACAGAGAGCAGAGGTTGGAGACAGGGTGCAGAAGGACTGTTACAGAGAGCAGAGGATGAAGCCTGTGGTGCAGAAGGACTTATACAAAAAGCAGAGTTTGGAGACGGGGTTGAAGAAGGACCGTTACAGAGATCAGAGGTTAGATACAGGTGTGCAGAAGGATCTTACAGGGAGCAGAGTTTTGAGACTGGGGTGTAGAAGGAGTGTTGCAGAGAGCAGAGGTTGGAGACTGGGGTGCAGAAAGATTGTTGCAGAGAGCAGAGATTAAAGACTGTGGTGCAGAAGGACTGTTACAGAGAGCAGAGTTTGGAGACTGGGGTGAAGAAGGATCGTTGCAGAGAGCAGAGATTAAAGACTCATGTGCAGAATGAATGTTACAGAGAGCAGAGGTTCGAGACTGGGGTGCAGGACTGATACAGAAAGCAGATGTTGGAGACTGGCTTGCAGAAGGACTGATAAAGAGAGCAGATGTTGGAGACTTGGTGCAGAAGGCCTGTTACAGAGAGCCGAGTTTCGAGACTGGGGTGCAGAAGGACTGTTACAGAGACCAGAGTTTGGAGACTGGGTTGCAGAAGGATCTTACAGAGATCAGAGGTTGGAGACTCAGGTGCAGAAGCACTGTTGCAGAGAGTAGAGTTTGGAGACTGAGGTGCAGAAAAACCGTTGCAGAGATCAGATTTTGGAGACTGGAGTGCAGAATTATTGTTGAAGAGAGAAGAGGTTGGAGGCTGGGTTACAGAAGGACTGTTGCAGAGAGCAGAATTTAAAGAGTTAGGTGCAGAAGGACTTTTACAGAGAGCAGAGGTTAGAGACTGGGATGAAGAAGGACTGCTGCAGAGAACAGAGGTTGAAGACTGGGGTGCAGAAGTATCGTGGAAGAGAGCAGAATTTTCAGTTGAGGTGAAGGAGGATTAATGCAGAGAACAGATGTTGGAGACTTGGGTGCAGAAAGCCTGTTACAGAGAGCAGAGTTTGGAGAAAGGGTGCAGAAGGACTGTTACAGAGAGCAGATTTTTGAAATTGGTTTGAAAAGTATCTTCCAGAGAGTAGAGCTTGGAGACTGAGATGCATAAGTACTGTTACAGAGAGCAGAGGTTGGAAACTGACGTGCAGAATGTCAATTGCAGAGAGCAGAGGCTGAAGACTGAGGTTCAGAAGGACTGTTACAGAGAGCAGATGTTGGAGACTGAGGTGCAGAAGGACTGATACAGAAAGCAGAGTTTAAAGACTAGGGTGCAGAAGGACCACTACAGAGAGCAGATGTTGGGGACTGCGGTGCAGAAGAACTGTTATGGAGAGCACAGGTTGGAGACTGAGGTACAGAAGGACTGTTGTAGAGAGCAGACGTAGGAGACTGGGGTACAGAAGGATTGTTGCAGAGAGCAGAGGTTGGAGACTGAGGTGCAGAAGGACTGTTACAGAGAGCAGAGGTTGGAGACTGGGGTGCAGAAGAACTTTGCAGAGAACAGAATTTGGCTACTGAGGTGCAGAAAAACCGTTGAAGATAGCAGAGGTTGGAGACTGGGGTGCAGAAGGATCTTACAGAGAGCAGAAGATGGAAACTGAAGTGCAGAAGGACTGTTTTAGAGAGCAGACGTAGGAGACTGGGTGCAGAAAAATTGTTACAGAGAACAGAGGTTGGAGACTGGGGTGCACGACTCGTAAGAAATCAGAGGATGGAGACTGGAGTTCTGAAGGACCGTTACAGAGAGCAGAGAGTTTGGAGACTAGGGAGCAGAAGGATCTTACAGAGAGGAAAGTTTGGAGACTGGGGTGCAGAAGGATTGTTGCAGAGAGCAGACGTTGGAGACTGGGGTGCAGAAGGATCATTGTAGAGAGTAGATTATGGAGACTGGTGTATCGAAGGACTGTTCTAGAGAGCAGATGTTAGAGACTGGGGTGCAGAAGGCCTGTTGCAGAGAGCAGTTGTTGACGACTGAGGTGCAGAAAAACTGTTACAGAGAGCAGTGTTTGGAGACTGAGGTGCAGAAGGACTTTTGAAGAGAACAGAAGTTGGAGACTGGGTGCAGAGGAGTGTGCAGAGTGCATTGTTTCCAGACTGGGGTGCAGAAGGAGTGTTGCAGATACCAGAGGTTGGAGACTGTGGGCAAGGACTGTTACAGAGAGCAAAGGTTGAAGCTTTGGGTGCAGAACAACGGATACAGAAAGCAGAGTTTTGAGACTGGGGTGCAGAAGGACCGTTACAGAGAATAGAGGTTGGAGACTGTGGTACAGAAGTACTGTTAAAGAGAGCAGAGGTTGGAGACAGGTGTGCAGAATTATCTTACAGAGAGCAGAGGTTGGAGACTGGGGTGCAATAGGACTGTTGCAGAGAGCAGAGATTAGAGAATAGGGTGCAGAAAGATCGTTGCAGAGAAGAGGTTAAAGACTGAGGTGAAAAAGACCTGTTACACAGAGCACAGCTTGGAGACTGGGGAGCAGAAGGCCTGTAACCTAGAGCAGCGTTTGGAGACTGGGTGGAAAATAATCTTACAGAGAGCAGAGGTTGGTGACTGAGGTGCTGAAGGAATGTCAGAGAGAGCAGAGGTTGTAGACTTTGGTCCACAAGGATCGTTGCAGAGAGCTGAGTTTTCAGACTGAGGTTTAGAAAAACTGTTGCAGAGAGCTGATGTTGGAGACTGGGGTGCAGAAGAACTGTTGCAGAGAGCAGAGTTTGGAGACTTGGGTGTAACAGGATCATTGCAGAGAGAAGAGGGTGGAGACTGGGGTGCCGAAGGACTGTTACAGAGAGCAGATTTTGGAGACTGAGGTGCAGAAGGACTGTTACAGAGAGTAGATGTTGAAGACTGGGGTGCAGAAAGACATTTACAAAGAGAAGAGGTTGGAGGCTGAGGTCCAGAAAGACTGTTGCCGAGTGTAGAAGTTGGAGACTGAGGTGCAGAAGGACTGTTACAGAGAGCAGAGGTTGGAGACTTGAGTGAAGAAGGACTGTTAGAGAAAGCAGAAAAAGAGCAAAGATTGGAGACTTTGTTGCAGAAGTCCTGTTACAGGGAGCAGAGTTTGGAGACTGTTGTGCAGTAGGACTGTTACAGAGTGCAGAGTTTAAAGTCTGGGTTGTAGAAGAATATTACAGAGAGCAGAGTTGGGAGAATGAGGTTCAGAAGGACTGTTGCAGAGAGCAGATGTTCGAGACTGGGGTGCAAAAGGACTGTTGCAGAGAGGAGAGTTTGGAGACTCGGGTGCAGAATTACTGTTACAGAGAGCAGAGTTTGGAGACTGGGTTGCTGAAGGATCTTACAGAGAGTAGAGGTTGGAGACTGGGGTGCAGGTGGACTGTTACAGATAGCAGTGGTTTGAGGCTGGGGTGCAGAAGAATCATGCAGAGAGCAGAGGTTTCAGACTTAGGTCCTGAAAAACGGTTACAAAGAGCAGACGTTGGAGACTGAGGTGTAGAAGGACTGTTACACAGAGAAGAGTTTGGAGACTCAGGTGCAGAAAAACTGTTACAGAAAGCAGAGTTTGGAAATTGGGGTGTAGAAGGACTGTTACCGAGAGCAGAGGTTGGAGACTGGGGTGCAGAAGGATTCTTACATAGAGCACAGGTTGGAGACTGAGGTGCACATGGATAGATACAGAGAACAGGGGTTAGAGACAGATTCAGAAGGACTGATACAGAAAGCAGAGTTTGAAGACTGGGGTGCAGAAAGCCCTTTACCGAGAGCAGATGTTGGAGTCTGGGGAGAAGAAGGACTGTTGCAGAGGACAGAGGTTGGAGACTGGGGTGCCGCAGGACACTTGCAGAAAGCAGAGGTTAAAGACTGGGTTGGTGAAGGAATGTTACAGAGAGCAGAGTTTGGAGACTGTGGTGCAGAAGGAGAGGTTAAAGACTGGGGTCCAGAAGGATCATAGCAGAGAGCAGAGTTTTGAGACTGGGGTGAAGAAGGACTGTTGCAGAGAGCAGAGGTTGGAGACTGGGGTGCCGCAGGACACTTGCAGAAAGCAGAGGTTAAAGACTGGGTTGGTGAAGGAATGTTACAGAGAGCAGAGTTTGGAGACTGTGGTGCAGAAGGAGACGTTAAAGACTGGGGTCCAGAAGGATCGTAGCAGAGAGCAGAGTTTTGAGACTGGGGTGAAGAAGGACTGTTGCAGAGAGCAGAGGTTGGAGACTGGAGTGCAGAAGGACTGTTGCAGAGAGCAGAGGTTGGAGACTGAGGTGCAGCAAGGCTGTTACAGAGAGCAGAGTTTGGAGACTGGGGTGCTGAAAAACTGGTAAAGAGAGCAGAAGTTGGAGACTGTGGTGCAGCAGGACTGTTGCAGAGAGCAGACGTTGGAGACTGGGGTTCAGATGGATCTTACATAGAGCAGAATTTGGAGACTGAGGTGCAGAAAGACTGTTCCAGAGATCAGAGGTTGGAGACTGGGGTGTCGATAAATCGTTTGATAGAGCAGATTTTTAAGACTGGGGTGCGGAAGGCCTGCTACAGAGAGCAGAGTTTTGGGATTGAGGTGCAGAAAGACTGATACAGAAAGCAGAGGTTAAAAATTGGGGTGCAGAAGCACCGTTACAGAGACCAGAGTTTGGAGACTGCTGTATAGAAAAACTCTTACAGATAGCAGAGGTTTGAGCATGGGGTTCAGAAGGACTGTTACAGAGAGCAGAGGTTGGATACTGGGGTGCTTATGGATGTTACAGAGAGCAGTTGTTGGAGACTTGGGTGCAGAAGGACTGTTGCAGAGAGCAGACGTTGGAGACTGGGGTGAAGAAGGATCGTTGTAGAGAGCAGAGGTTTGAGACTGGGGTGCAGAAGGACTGTTACAGAGAACAGAGGTTGGAGACTGGGGTGCATAACCTGTTACAGAGAGAAAGGTTTGCAGAAAGGGTGCAGAAAGACTGTTACTGAGGAAGAGTTTACAGACTGAGTTGCAGAAAGATCTTACACAGAGCAGAGGTTGGAGACTGAGGTGCAGAAGGATTGTTACAGAGAGCAGATTTTGGAGACTGGGGTGGAGAAGGACTGTTGCAGAAAGCAGAGGTTGGAGACTGTGGTGTAGAAGGACTATTGGAGGGAGCAGAGTTTGGAGACTTGGGTGCAGAAAAAAATGTTGCAGAGAGCAGAGTTTAAAGACTGAGATGCAGTAGGACTGTTACAGAGATCATTCTTTGGAGACTGGGGTGCAGAAGAACTAATAGAGAAAGAAGAGGTTGGAGATTGTGGTGAAGAAGGAAAATTACAGAGAGCAGACTTTAAAGACCGCAGTACAGGAGGCCTGTTACAGAGAGCAGAGGTTAGAGACTGGGGTTGAGAAGGACTATTTCAGAGTGCAGATATTGGAGACTGGGGTGCAGAAGAACTGTTGCAGAGAGAAGTGTTTGGAGACTGGGGTGCAGAAGAACTGTCGCAGAGAGCAGAGTTTGGAGACTGAGGTGCAGAGGGAATGCTACAGAGAGCAGAGGTGGGAGACTGGGGTGCAGAAGTACTGATACAGAGAGCAGAGGTTGCAGACTGTGGTGCAGAAGGACCTTTAGAGAGAGCAGAGTTTGGAGACTGCAGTATACAAGGAATGTTACAGTGAGCATACGTTGGAGACTAGGGTACAGAAGGACTGTTCCAGAGAGCAGATGTTGGAAACTGTGGTTCAGAAGGACTGTTGCAGAGAACAGAGGTTAGAAAATCGGGTGTAGAAGGACTGTTGCAGAGAGCACATGTTGGAGACTGAGGTGCAGAAGGACTGTTACAGAGAGCAGAGTTTGAAGACTAGGGTGCAGAAGGATCTTACAGAGAGCAGAGGTTGGAGTCAGGGGTGCGGAAGTACTGTTGCAGAGAGCAGATTTTGGAGACTGAGTTGCAGAAGGACTGTTATAGAGAAGAGGTTGGAGATGGTGAGAAGAAGGACTGTTTCTGAGATCACAGGTTGGAGACTCAGGTGCAGCAGTACTGCTGCAGAAAGCAGAGGTTGGAGACTGGGGTAGAGAAGCAATGTTACTGGGAGCAGACTTTTGAAACTGTGGTGCAGAAAGATATTACACATAGCAGAGGATTCGAGACAGGGGTGCAGAAGGACTGTTGCATAGAGCAGATGTTCGAGACTGGGGTGCAGAAGGATCGTTGCAGAGAGCAGAGGTTGGAGACTGGGGTTCAGAAGAATCTTTGCAGATAGCAGAGGTTAGAGACTGGGGAGCAGAAGGACTGTTACAGAGAGTAGAGTTTGGAGACTGAGGTGAAGATGAATCGTTGCTTTTAGCAGAGATTTGAGACTGAGGTGCAAAAGGACTGTTGCAGATAACAGAGGTTGGAGACTGAGGTGCAAAAGACTGTTGCAGAGAGTAGAGGTTGGAGATTGGCATATAAAAGGCCTGTTACAGAGAGCAGAGGTCAGATACTAGGGTGCAGAAGAACTGTTACAGAGAGCAGAGTTATTAGAAAAGGTTGCACAATGATCTTACAGAGAGCAGAGGTTGTAGACCAAGGTGCAGCAGGACTGTTACAGAGAGCAGAGGTTGGAGACTAGGGTGCAGAAGGATCGTTGCAGAGAACAGAGTTTTCAGACTGAGGTGCAGAAGGACTTTGCCAGAGAGCACATGTTGGAGACTGGGGTGCAGAACGACTGTTGCAGAGAGCAGAGGTTGGAGACTGGAGTGCAGAAGGACTGTTGCAGAGTGCAGAGGTTGGAGACTGAGGTGCAGAAAGACTGTTACAGACAGCAGAGTTTGGAGACTGGGGTGCTGAAGAACTGGTAAAGAGAGCAGAGGTTGGAGACTGGGGTGCAGAAGGATCATTATAAAAAACAGAGGTCAAAGACTGGGGTGCAGAAGGCCTGTTACGGAGAGCAGAGTTTGGAGAAGGGGTGCAGAAGTATTTATACAAAGAGTAGAGACCGAGGTGCAGAAAGACTGTTGCAGAGAGCAGAGGTTGGAGACTGAGGTGCAGAAGGATTGTTACAGAGAGCAGACGTTGGAGACATGGTCTCAGAGGGACTGCTGTAGAGAGCAGATTCTGGACATGGGGTATAGCAGGACTGTTGCGGAGAGCACAGATTGAAGATTTGGGTGAAGAAGGACTGTTGCAGAGAGTAGAGGTTGAAGACTGTGTTTCAGTAGGACTGTTACAGAGGCAGAGTTGGAGACTTTGGTACAGAAGGACTGTTGCGGAGAGCAGATGTTGTAGACTGGGTTGCAGAATGACTGTTGTAGAGAGCAGAGTTTGTAGACTGAGATGCAGAAGTACTGTTACAGAGAGCAGAGGTTGGAGATTGGGGTGCAGATGGACTGATACAGAAAGCAGAGTTTGGAGACTCAGGTGCAGAAGGACTGTTGCAGAGAGCAGAGGTTGGAGAATGGGGTGCAAAAGGCCTGTTAAAAAGAACAGAGGTTAGAGACGGGGGTGCAGAAGGACTGTTACACACAGCAGAGTTTGGAGACAGGGTTTCAGAAGGATCTTACAGAGAGCAGAGCTTAGAGACTGTGGTACAGCAGGACTGTTACAGAGAACGGAGTTTGGAGACTGGAGTGCAGAAGGATCGTTGCAGAGAGCAGAGCTTAGAGACTGTGGTACAGCAGGACTGTTACAGAGAACAGAGGTTGGAGACTGGGGTGCAGAAGGACTCTTTGAGAGAGCAGTGGTTGAGACTGGTGTGCAGAAGAATCGTTGTAGCCAGCAGAGGTTTGAGACAAGCGTCCGGAAGGACTGTTACAGAGAACAGAGGTTGGAGAAGGGGTGCAGAAGGACTGTTACAGAGGGCAGAGTTTACAGAGTGGGTTGCAGAAGGATCTTAGAGAGAGCAGATGTTGGAGACTGAGCTTCAGAAGGACTGTTACAGAGAGTAGAGTCTAGAGACTGAGGTGCAGAAGCACCAATGTAGAGAGCAGAGTTTTGAGACTGAGGTGCAGAAGGATTGTTACAGAGAGAAGAGGTTGGAGCATGGGGTGCAGAAGGACTGTTGCAGATAGCAGAGTTTGGAGACTGCGGTGCAGAAGGATTGTTGCAGATACAGAGATTTGAGACTTCGGTGCAGATGGACTGATAAAGAAAGCAGAGGTTGAAGATTGGGGAGCAGAAGGACCGTTACACAGTGAAGATTTTGGAGACCGCACTACAGGAGGACTGTTACAGAGAGCAGAGTTTGGAGACTGGTGTGGAGAAGGACTTTCAGAGTGCAGACCTTGGATACTGGGGTGCAGACGAACTGTTGCAGAGAGCAGAGGTTGGAGACGGGGGTGCAGAAGAACTGTCGCAGAGAGCAGAGGATGTTGACTGAGGTGCAGAAGGAATGTTGCAGGGAGCAGAGGTTGGAAATTGTGGTGCAGAAGGAATTATACAGAAAGGAGAGTTTGAAGACTGGGGTGCAGATCGACCGTTACAGAGAGTGGAGGTTTGGAAATGAGGTATAGAAGGACTTGTACAGATAGCAGAGGTTGGAGACTGGGGAGCAGATGGACTGTTACAGAGAGCAGAGTTTGGAGAATGGGGAGCAGAAGGACTGTTACAGAGAGCAGTGATTGGAGTCTGAGGAGGATAAGGAATGTTACAGAGAGCAGATTTGGAAACTGGGGTGCAGAAGGATCTTACAGAGATCAGAGGTTGGAGTCTGGGGTTCAGAAGCACTGTTACAGAGAGTAGATTTTGTTGACTGAGGTGCAGTAGGACTGTTACAAAAAGCAGAGTTGGGAGACTAGGGTCCACAACGATTGTTGCAGAGAGCATAGTTTTCAGACTGAGCTTCAGGTAGACTGTTGCAGACTGCAGATGTTGAATACTGGGGTGCAGAAGGACTTTTGCAGAGAGCACATGTTGGAGACTGGGGTGCAAAAGGATCATTGCAGAGAGAAGAGGATGGAGACTGGGGTGCAGTAGAACTCCTATAGAGAGCAGAGTTTTCAGACAAATTTGCAGAAGGATCTTACCAAGAGCAGAGTTGTAGACCGATGAGCAGCAGGACTGTTACAGAGAGCAGAGGTTGGAGACTGGGGTGCAGCAGGACAGTTAAAGAGAGCACAGGTTGGAGACTTGGGTGCAGAAGAAATGTTGCAGAGAGCAGAGGTTGGAGACTGGGGTGCAGAAGTACTGTGGCAGAGAGAAGAGGTTGGAGACTCGGGTGCAGAAGGACTGCTGCAGAGAGCATTTGTTGGAGACTGGAATGCAGAAGGATCATTTCAGAGAGCAGAGGATGGAACCTGCGGTTTAGAAGGACTGTTGCAGAGAGCAGAGGTTGGAGACTGAGGTGCAGAAGGATCGTTGCAGAGAAAAAAGGTTGGAGACTGGGGTGCAGAAGGCCTGTTACGGAGAGCAAAGTTTGGAGACTGGGGTGCAGAAGACCTGTTGCAGAGAGGACAGGTTGGAGACTGGGGTGCCGAAGGATTGTTACCGATAGCACACTTTGGAGACTGGGGTGCAGATGATTGTTGCAGACAGCAGAGCTTTCAGACTGAGGCTTAGAAGGAGTGTTACAGAGAGCAGAGGTTAAAATCTGAGGTTCAGAAGGACTGTTACAGAAAGCAGAGGTTGGCAATTGGGGTGCAGACAGACCGTTATAGAAAGAAGAAGTTGGAGACTAGGGTGCAGAAGGACTGTTACAGAGAGCAGACGTTGGAGACTGAGGTTCAGAAGGATTGATACAAAGAGCAGAGTTTGGATACTAAGGTAGAGAAGGACCGTTACAGAGAGCAAAGGTTGGAGACTGAGGTTCAGAAGGACTGTTGCAGAGAGCAGAGTTTGGAGACTGAGGTGCAGAAACACTGTTAAACAGAGCAGAGTTTGGAGACTGAGGTGCAGAAGGATTGGTACAGAGAGGAGAGTTTGGAGACTGGGGTGTAGAAAGACTATTACAAGAAGCAGAGTTTGGAAATTGGGGTGCAGAAGGACTGGTACGGAGAGCAGAGGTTGGATACTGGGGTGCAGAAGAACCATTACAGAGAGCAAAGAATGGAGACTGAGGTGCACAGGACTTTTCAGAGAGCAGAGGTAGGAGACTGAGATTCAGAAAGATCATTGCAGAGAGAAGAGTTTGGAGACTGGGGTGTAGAAGGACTGTTACAGAAATAAGAGGTTGGCAATTGGGGAGCAGATGGACCTGGACCGTTACAAAGAGTAGAGGTTGGAGACTGTGATACAAAAGGACTTTTACAGAGAGCAGAGTTTAGAGACTGGGTAGAAGAAGGATCATTGCAGAGAGCAGATGTTGGAATCTAGGGTGCAGAAGGACTGTTACAGAGAGCACAAGTTGGGGACTGGGGTCCAGAAGAAATATTGCAGAGAGCAGAGATTTGAGACCTGGGTGCAGAAGGACTGATACAGAGAGAAAAGGTTTGAGACTGTGGTGCAGAAGGATCTTACAGAGAGTAGAGTTTGGAGACTGGGGTGCAGAAGGACTGTTGCAGAGAGCAGAGGTTGGATACTGGGGTGCAGAAGGACTTTTACAGATAGCACAGTTTCGAGACTGGGTTGCAAAAGGATCTTACAGAGAGCATTTTGAAGACAGAGGTGAAGAAGAAGTGTTACAAGAGCAGAGGTTTAAGACTGGGGTGCAGAAGGATTGTTACAGAGAGCAGCTTTTTCAGACTGAGGTGCAGAAGGACTGTTGCAGAGAGCAGATGTTGGATCCTGGGGTGCAGAAGGCCTATTAAAGAGAGCAGAGTTTGGAGATTGGCGTGCAGAAGGACTGTTACAGAGAGCAGAGTTTGGAGAATTGGTTGCAGAAGGATCTTACAGAGAGCAGAGTTTGGAGACTGAGGTGCAGAAGGACTTTTTCATAGAGTAGAGTTTTGAAACTGAGGGCAGAAGAAACGTGGTAGAGAGAAGAGGTTGGATACTGAATTCCAGACGGATTGTTACAGAGATCAGATGGTGGAGACTGGAGTGCAGAAGGAGTGTTACAGATAGCAGAGTTTGGAAATTAGGGTGCAGAAGAACTGTTACCGAGTGTAGAGGGTGGAGACTGGGGTGCAGAGGACTGTTGCAGTGTGCAGAGTTTGGAGACTGATGTGCAGAAGAACTGTTGGCATTTATGTGTATTGAAGCAATCTAAGAAGACTCACACTCAAATTATTTTTTTATGAAATATGCCCTAGATGATTATGATGATTATGGTTATTATTATTGCAGAGCAGAGGGTTTACTATTAAGTTGATCTAATTCCTATGCTGCATTATATAAATTCTAAGGAGCAAGTACATATTGTTTCACAAAGTGTAATTCATGAGTTATGATTGTTAATAATGGATTCTAATGGTGAACATGATGATGATTCAATCTAGTTCCCTAATTAATAAAGAGCAGAGAGTATAAGGAAAATTGTTTTGGTATCATTCTTCACCCTACCCCACACCCGTGACCTACAAGAAATTAGCCAGTAAAACCAAGGAAAAACTTATATGTAGAAAAAATTATATAAACATACATTGTGAGATTTTTTTAATGCCCCATAAAATTGTCCCTCCTGAACTGACATTTATATTTAAGACCTTTACAATAGCAGTATGCACAACTTCAGAGATTGTGTTTTTAAATACCTGAACATTTACTTTTAGTTTTCCCTTTTACACATCCACAGACCATGTACAAATTTCCCATAGTAAAATCTGCTGGAACTGCCTTCTATGTGGAATTTTATTTCTTTTTCTGAAAACATCTAGATATCTACCTATAAAAGAGATTGTCATATTGATCTTTTTGATATGGGGAGTTAAAAGTAAGTACATGTCACTGATTTCTAAATGACTTGAAGTTCATCCAGGTAGTTGATAGAGAAAACAGAGAACGTAAGAAATATCAAGTACATGTAGCTTCCAGCTCCATTTCAAAGTTGATTTATTGTAAATCAATGCTAATAAAGTAACCTCTTGTTTAGGGAAATTATTTAGAGAAAGTGATACCTACAACTGACCTAGATAGTGTGGTGTTTTTAGTCATTTCTGGATAAACTTTTACTACAATTTTCGTGAACACCAAGTATCACAAGAATCCCAACTTTCACTATTTCCTTCTCTGCTTTCTCTATTCCCCTGGGGGATTTCATATTCACCCTTTGCTGTAACAGTTGCCTTCAAGACAATTACTCCCAAATCCACACCTGCAGTTCTAGGCTGTCTGTGAAGGGCATTTCCACGTGATTATCCCACAGATAACTCACATTCAACATTACTCAAATCGAATCCACCAAAGAATCCTCTACATCTGCTATTCCTCACATATTCCTGTTTTCCTGAGTGATCCCACCAGCTAGCCAGCCTGCCCAAACTGATTTGTTGTCTATACCGTGTCCTCTTCAACTAGGACTTTAAAGTTCTCCATGTCCTTCTCCATGAGGGCTTCAGAGATTTTCTCCCACCTTCAACACAGCACGTCTTCAGATACAGACCACTTCATTTTGATCTTGTTTTAGCACTCAGATCACTCTTTTGAACTAAACAGGTGTGTCTAAAACCTGGGGAACCAGGTTTCACAGTTATCGACCCCTGCTCCTTGGACTCACACGCACAATTCCATGAGTGGGTCTATCTGCGTGTTCTAGACCTAGAGATCTGATGATTTTCTAAAACCCAGTCTATCTCCCTCCAGATGTCCCTGTTTTCAGTCTGCACTCACCTGAAAGAGATTTATGGTCCCCTATTGTTGATACTCTGCAATCATTGAGGTCCATGCTCATACCCAAGCCTGGCTTCCAGAGATACACCTGGGCTCTCTGGTGGGCCATGGCATGATGAGGGGTGGGACGTTTTTTGAGGTTTCTATTGCCAAGTACATTGCTTAGAAATCAGGCCTGACACAGCTTCACAGAGCCTAATCCCAGCCCCATAAGCTGATACCCTGCCACCTTCCCTGAAGGATCAGGCTCCTCAGAATGACCCAGGGCTTGGCAGCATCCACTGGGACTATCCCACCAGCCCCTTGAAGCCTAGCTGGAGTTTCCATAGAAACAGGGTACATCTCTATGGAAATGGGCTCCCTCTTCCCGCCCCAGTGTGATGCAGCTCTCAGAGAAGCTCAATAGTGAGGGTCTTTCCATTTATAGCAATTAGGATAATCAAGTGTTCTGAGCTTGCTGAGCCTTAGATGGCAGATTCCTGCTATATTCTTTGAGATTTCTGCCATCAATGTTGCCTGAGATGCCAACTTGCCATCCCACTAACTATAAGACAGTGTTCTCCGTCAAGACCAATCCCACAACCAATAACACACACACACACACACACACACACACACACACACACACACACACATGCACACGCCCATCCATCATGGTGAGCAAGGCTTTGTATTTGTGATTCAGACAGAATTCACCCACCAATCACATTCACTGCTTCAAACAGATCGTGATCAGGAAACAACTGATGTCACTTGTAAAATGTGATATGTCCTGGACTATCACTGTGGTAAAAAAAGAAGTAGAGAAATGCAAAAAATGGGAGAAAATACTTAACCTCTTAGAAACCTAAAAAAAATATTTAAATGTGGTTCAAACCAATCCTGAGTTAAAAATCATCTTGAAAAAATGCTTTGACTTCTATTTATCAATTTACTCTCTTACTTACTTACTTACTTACTTACTTACTTACTTACTTAATGCCTTACTGGGGATTGAACTTAGTGGCACTCTACCATGAAGCTATATCCCCAGCCCTTTCAAATATTTGGGGCGGGGTCATTGCAGAGTTTCAAATTTATGATCCTTTTGCCTTAGTCTCCCAAGTACCTGGGATATTACAGGCAGGTACTACTCTTCCTTATTAATTACTTATTTTTAAAATAAGGCTATTTTTAAAAATTGAACTATAATTTGTACTCAAAGAATGCACAGATCTAAAGTGTACAGGTTTATAATAATTTACATATATATGAACTACCAAAAATCAGGATATAAAACATTTCCATCACTTTAGAAAATTCCTTCATGCGTCAACTGATATCACCCCTGAGCTTAAAAAAAAAAAAAAAAAGACCTCCATTATTACTTGACCATTACAGCTGTTTTGCTAATTTTTGAACTTTATTTAAAGGAAACATACAGTATATATTTTGTATCTGGCTTCTTTCACCCAGAAATTTTTTTTTTAGATTTGTCAATGTTATTAATGCTCCAGTATTTGTGTTTCTAAAGTAACTGAATTATTCCACTGCATGACAAACCGTGATTTGTCTTCTGTCCTTCTGCTGAAGGCATAATATTTGTTTGAGTTATTATGAATTTTTACACAAGAATTTTTGTGAACTGTGCATTAATTTCCTTGGAAATATGCTAGGAATGGGATTGTTTTGAATAGAATAACTACATATTTAACTAAATTAGAAATTACTAAATATTTTCAAAAAGTAAGTGTATAGACTTCAAATTTCACCTAGAGTATCTATCGAAATAGCTAGAAAGCATGTTGTTTTCATCATTATAATAACCAAAAAGAGCAGAAGAAAATGCAAATTAATGACTTTCATTGACTTTGTTAGGGATGAAGATTATAAGGCAAACAACTAACCAAAGTCTGGGGAGAGATAAGCAACCAAAATAATCCAGGCATTTTTTTTAACTATGGGAGAACCCACTAGATACATAGGAGTTTATTTATAAGAAAAACTCAAATAAAAAATAGTTAATGGATTGCTAAAGACTAAGTATATACTGGTTTAAGAGCATAAAGACCCAGAGGGCTATAGACATAAGATGTTTGTATTTTTTCTTTTTCTCCATGGATTCCACCATATACTCCCAGGAAGATAGGGTAGTATTCTGAGAAAGTGTCTTTAATGGTATCATTTCATGGATAGGTGGAGGAACAAAGAGCAGCAATAGCAGCCAAGACTCCTCCCAGACCCATTTCCTGATTTTCTGCATAGAACAAAAGCTGTAATCTTCAGGGGCAAGAGTAACAGAAAATGTTACATTAGGACACTCAACGGAAAACCTTTGTAGCTATGGAAATGAACAGGCCGAAATGTCTAACGTCGGGAGGAATAAGAAGTAGGCTCAGCCATATACAAGAAATTTTGACAAAAGATAAATACTTAGGTATTTTTCGTCTTTTGTATTATAAGATTTACCTTACCAAACATTACATTTCCTGAAAAAAAAATGATTGATACAATTACTGATTTTCTATCATTTTATCCACGCTAATCCGTGATCCATTGTTTTGAACTAAAATTTCTAGAAGGTGGGTCACTGTGAAGGCCATATCCCTGTGACTGAGTTTACAGTACCTAAGGCAGGGATTCCTGAAAACATCAGAAATCCCTTCTCTGTTTCCCATTAGTCCACTAACATGCATTGACTGAAAATAACAGTAGAATACAGCTGAGAATTCTTCAAGAAATAGATTATCTCTGGAGAACAGCGAAAATAGAATACACAAAAGCAAGCAGAGAACAATATTAACAAACTCAACTCAGCCATACAGAATAAGGATAACATTACAGTCAATTGAGATCAATCCCAGAATGCAAGGCTGGTTCAATATTCAAAAATTCAATCAACCGAATTTCCATAGTAACAGACTAAATAAGAAAAAATATATATCATTTCAATAGATGCAGAGAAAATAAGAAAATTCAATATCTATTTACGATTAAAAGTATAACTAAATGAAACTAGGGGCAAAGTCCAGTGGTAGAGTGCATGCTTAGTATGCATAAAGCTCTGAATTCAAAACCCAGCACACATACACCAAAAAAAAAAAAAAAAAACTACTAGTAAAAAATGGATAGACATTTTCTAACTTGATAAAAGGCATTGAGTAAATGTAATGTGCAAGACACATAGCTTATATTATCTCAAAACTATTTTCAGAGTTGTGAAATAGACATCATTAATATCCTAAGCAAGGAACAAACTGAGGAATAGAGATGAGCTGACTTTTTTACAAACAACATCTAGTAAACTACAGATGGATTTCAATCCACATCTATCTGGACCAAGAGCCTATTGTTTTACTATAATATTTTTCATTTAAGATTGAAAAAGAAACAGAAATTTTAGTTCAAAACAATGGATCACGGAGTAGCGTGGATAACATGATAGAAAATCAGTAATTGTATCAATCATTTTTTTTTTCAGGAAATGTAATGTTTGGTGAGGTAAATCTTATAATACAAAAGACGAAAAATACCTAAGTATTTATCTTTTGTCAAAATTTCTTGTATCTTATAAAACTTAAAAAATAAAAGTTTTTACTGAAAAAAATAGATCAATATACATAACAGCAGGTGACTTATAATTTTACTTTTAAGAAATAATCAGAGATGATCACAGATACATATGTATGAAAGCTTCTATTTCAATATTTATGATAATAAATGTAATGGAAGGTTTCTATGTTCAATAAAAAGGGAGATATTAACTTAATTTCATGTTAGGAAATTAAGATTACAAGGCAAACAACTAAATAGAGTACAACAATATTGGGAAATTTTGCTTTGAATATTTTAAAAATAGATAGAGGTAGAATGGGATGAATGCAAAGAGAGAATTGATTTTGTGACCTCTTCTATTCTTCTGAATAACTTTCTGCATTTTCTTCATTTTTCCACAATGAAAACTTATTACTTGAAATAACAGACATACAAAAAAGAATTCATTACAGTGAAGCACAGTGTTAGGAGAGAGATACTGCAGATTCAATGAGACACAGGTTTTGATAGCTGGTTGTGCATTTTGACCAAGTCTCCATATATTCTTACAAAAGAGCACCCATGCAAATGTCTGTGAGAAGTTATGCTCTCTCTAAAGTCACTCTATACGTCTCTTTCCAGAGTCCAGGCATCTCTGTATATAATATTATTTGCCATGTTGCTGCAGATTAACAAGCCTGTTTGGGGTGCTCTCAGTCCATTCTCATCATGGTCTCTTTTTCTCTGTTTTGTAGCTATGATACCATTGGAAATGAGCAATCAATCATTTGTCACTGAATTCATCTTCTTGGGATTTTCCAACAACTCTAACCTAATGGGCTGGTTCTTTCTGCTCTTTCTGGTCATTTACCTGAGCACTCTACTAGGGAACATGCTCATAATAGTGGCCACCAGGGTCAGTCCTGCTCTCCACACTCCAATGTACTTTTTCCTCAGCAATTTGAGCTTCTTGGACGTTTGCTACACATCCACCACCGTCCCAGTACTGCTGGTGAACTTTTTTTGGGAGAAAAAGGCCATTTCTTATGAGGGCTTCCTTTCCAAGATCTTCTTCTTGGTGACAAGTGCTGGCACAGAAGGCTTCTTACTGTCTGTGTCCAGTATGACTGCTGTGTGGCCACCTGTCATCCTCCTCAGTACCCAGTCATCATGAGTGTGAAGGTCTGTGTTGGCCTGGTGACTGGGTCCTGGCTGTGTGGGCTGGTGAATTTGGTCACAGACACGGTGCTGGCCATCACACTCACTCTGTGTGGGCCTCACCAGTTCAGCCACTTTCTCTGTGACACCCCATTTCTCTTGAAGCTCTCCTGCTCAGACACCTCTGTCAACGAATCTGTGCTCCACGTGGTCAGTGCCAACGTGGGCCTCAGCCCCTGCCTCTTCACTGCAGGCTCCTACGCACTCATCATGGCGGCCATCCTGGGGATTCCCTCTGCCCAGGGCAGGAGGAAGGCCTTCTCCACCTGTGCGTTCCCCCTCACTGTCGTGGTGGTCTTCTATTGAAGAGCCAACTTCCACTATTACAGGCCCAGAGAAGGCTGGACATGGACACCCTGGTCTCTGTGTTCTTCTGTGTGGTGAGCCCCCTGTTGAGCTTCATCATTCACAGCCTGAGAAGCAACGAGGTCCAGAGTGCCCTGAGGAAGCTGGCTAGAGGGTGTGCATCCCTGTGCACAATCAAAGTCTAGACCAATCTTCAAACTGGAGTATACAGTCATCTGAAAAAAGATGCCTCCCAGGGACTTGTAGGCACCTGGTTAGAGAGTCTGTATCTGGAGCTTCAACTCCAAATCCCACTTTTAAAATCTCTGATACTCCTTTCTCTCTGCTCTTTTCACAAACACCCTTTACCCACTTTCAGATTCAAGTGTGTCGGACACCTTGTGTGGGTGTTCAGCACCATCTCTTTCCTTCTGTGTTCTCCCCACACCAGAGGAACAGAAAGTACAAGAACCTCGTTTCCCACACTCCCCTGCCTGCAGGCCTCCATTTTAGAAGGTTCTGTAAAGATCAGCCAAACACTAGGCAGAGAGGAAGAAAGGAAAAAAAGAAAGCAGGTTCTTTTGGATCCCATTGCAGCAGCAGCAAACCAGCCCTGTAGAAGCAGGAACTAATCTCCTTGGTGCCAGGAGCTGTGTGTGCAGGATCCTATACAGCTGTTCTTGAATGTGGGTCACAATAACGTGGAATGAGTGTCTCTTTCCAGGGAAGTTAGGGTTTCCATATATGGGGTGGTGTCACCTGCCCTATTTTCCTTTTTTCTTCCACATCTCCCAACTATTTTATAACTTTTTACTGTGTCAACTTTCACTACCCTAAGACATCAAGAGTCGTTCTTCATCTCTACCTGACAACGGTGGCACTGACCACAATAGTGGTTTACATCAGAGATGGTTCTAGGTAACAGATCTGAGGAGGTAGGTTGGATGTCTGACCTGAGAGAATTGAATATGTTGATGATGTCACAGCCCATGGGAAAGGAGACCTGATAATTCCTGGTGTGCAATGACCCAACAGAGACTTTAAGTTATCGTGGCCTGAAATCAAATGTCTATGGAAAACTGAGCTTTGGAATAACACCATCGACCTTCAGGGTGGGAATGAACATTACAACATGACTACAGACTGCTGTTACTGACTGGAGTGGGAGACTTACAAAAAGAAAATGATAGGTTCAAGCATTATATTCCTCCTTCAAGTCAGGTTCAGATCATCAGAAATATTTTCTCTCGGGAAACTGATAAAGGTTAATATCAGAATAAAACATCCAATTCTCCAAATTGCAGAAGTACAAAGAAAATTATAAATCCACAATTTCTCCAGGTCTCTCTTATGTCAATTAGGATATTAATGGGGAAATGATTGAGACCCTGTTTATTAGAATGGCAAAATACTAGTTGAATTAGACAAATCTCAGAGCCTTGAACCCTGAAATATCCATTAACCCTCTTTGCTGTCAGAAGCAGCCCCTCCTCCCCCGAGGAGACTAACTTTCCCTAAATTGAAGACCCTATGGTGACTCTACCTGGGCAGTTGTCTTTTTTTTTTTTTAAGAGAGAGTGAGAGAGGAGAGGAGAGGAGAGGAGAGGAGAGGGGAGAGAGAGAGAGAGAGAGAGAGAGAGAGAGAGAGAGAGAGAGAGACAGAGAGAGAGAGAGAGAGAGAGACAGAGAATTTTTAATATTCATTTTCTACTTCTTGGCGGACACAATATCTTTGTTGGTATGTGGTGCTGAGGATCGAACCCGGGCCGTATGCGTGCCAGGCAAGCGCACTACTGCTTGAGCCACATCCCCAGCCCAATTGTCTTTAAGATGCTCATCCATCATCCCACATTGTCACCAGACTCTTAATTGAGGTCTGATCCTAAACGCCTCAGGTAAGAGTATAAAATATAGCCCAGGAGAGTATAAGGGTCACACCAAAATAAAAGGTAAATATTTTACTGTATTTTGTTAATAGGAGCCTTAAGAATATATAAGAGAATTTGTTTGAGTCTTTTAGACCAAAGAAGTCAGGACATATTGCTGGATCATCTTGAATGCAGTCACAGGGACATAATCACCAGAAATGTTAGCTCCAAGAATTTTCCTGAGCCACGGGGAGTGGCTATTAGACTCTCTTTGGTTGATGGACTGAAATCTGGACTCAGTGTTTGTTTAAGTTCAATGACCAATATGATCCTGGAATAATGGAGAAGATGGTGATCAGAAATAAATAAGGTGTTGGATGGCGTGTTATGTAACCCCTTCCCTGGCCTCAAAGCTGGATCTGGAGGAGGGCCTGGAGCACCAGCCTTCGCCAAGGCTTCATGGACATGCATTCAGAAGTCAGCACCAGATCCTTGTGAAACCTGCAGCCCCTGTTTTCGGCAGCCTGGGAAGACATTTACAGATGGCATCGTTGAAACAGGCTCCCTGATTTAAGTGAAAATAAGGGGACCCTGAAGTAGAAGAGGCCATGTGGTGGAGCAGTGATCAGAACATTTGAATCTGTAAAGATTTTTGACAGTGGTAAATGATCGTGGTATTTATAGATGGGAAAAAATGGGCACCTTCCTAGAATAGTGCCTGTCCCATGTAATGTGAAACTCTTCTTTTCACACTTCATTGGTGCATTGTAGTGGTGCATAATGGTGGGATTTTCTGACACATATTTGAACATGCACACAAAATAACCGTGAACTTTGGCCAATATCATTCCAATATTTCCCTTTTCCTCACCTCCTCCCCTGGTGCCTTGACTCTACTGAACTTCCTTCAACTTTCATGATGAGACTACCTTCCCAACTTTCCTTCCTTTTCACCCTCTAGCTTTAACAGAGGAAAAACATACGGCCCTGAACTTTCTGAGTTGCTTATTTCCCTTAATGTTCTGAAGATACATCCATCTTCCAGCATGACATAATTTCGTTCTTCTTTATGGCTGAATGAAATTCCAGTGTGCATATACCAGATGTTCTTTATCCATTCGTCCACTGATGACACCTCGGCTAGTTCATGGGCAAGTATGTGTCATTATAGTATGATGACTTCGATCCGCTGTGATAAATACAAAGCAGAGGTAGAGCTGGGTCACAGGGTGGTCCATGGATACTCCTGAGAAGCCTCCATCCCGATTTCCATGGTGGTTATGCTGATTTACATTCCCATAAACAGGGTGAGAGTGCTCCTTTCTCTCCAATTCTCTCTTTGTCACACTGGTTTCTGTTTGTATTCTTGGTGGTTGCCTTTGTCACTGAAGTGAGATGAAATCTCAGGGTAGTCTTGACTTGCAAGTATTTTCATATATTTTTTGGCCACTCACATATTTTCTTCTAAGACGTGTCTGTTTAGTTCATTTAGTTTCCCATTTGGTAATTGGGTTATTTGATAATTGGGTTATTTAATAATTGTGGGTTTCATGTTACAGAGAGCAGAGTTTGGAGATTGGGGTGCAGAAGAACTACTACTGAGAGCAGAGGTTGGAGACAGAGATGTAGAAGGACTGTTTCAGAGAGCAGAGTTTGGAGACTGAGGTGCAGAAGGACTGTTACAGAGAGCATATTTTGGAAACTGGGATGTAGAAGGACCATTGCAGAGAGCAGAGGTTGGAGACTGGGGATAAGAAAGATTCTTGCAGAGAGCAGATGTTGGAGACTGGGTTCAGAAGGACTATTAAAGACAGCAGAGGTTGGATACTAAGGCGCAGAAAGATCATTTCTGAGTGCAGAGGTTTGAGACTGCAGTGCAGAAGTACTGTTACAGATTGCAGAACTTGGAGACTTAAGTGCAGAAGGACATTTACAGAGAGGAGACGTTGGAGACTGGGGTGCAAAAGGATTCTTTTTTTTTTTTATTGGTTGTTCAAAACATTACAGAGCTCAAGACATATCAACTTTCATACATTCGACTCAATTGGGTTTTGAACTCCCCAAATACATAATACAGACTCACTTCTGTTACATACTCACATTTTTACATAATGGCATATTAGTGACTGTTGTATTCTGCTACCTTTCCTATCCCCTACTATCCCCCCTCCCCTCCCCTCCCCTCCCAACATCCCTCTCTACCTCCTCTGCTGTTGTTCAATTCTCTCCCCTTTTTTCCCCCCACCCCCTTGCCCCTCATAACCTCTTATTATTTTGTGTATCACTGAAGGTCTCCTACCATTTCCATATGTTTTCCCTTCTCTCTTCCTTTCTCTCCCCCCATTCGTCTTAGTTTACTGTTAGTCTTTTCCTCATGCTCTTCCTTCCTGTTCTATTCTTAGTGGCTCTCTTTATATCAAAGAAGACATTTGACATTTGTTTTTTAGGGCTTGGCTAGCTTCACTTAGCATAATCTGCTCTAATGCCATCCATTTCCCTGCAAATTCTATGATTTTGTCCTTTCTTAGTGCTGCATAATACTCCATTGTGTATAGCTGCCACAATTTTTTTATCCACTCATCTATTGAAGGGCATCTAGGTTGGTTCCACAGTCTAGCTATTGTGAATTGTGCTGCTATAATCATTGATGTGGCCGTATCCGTATAGTGTGCTCTTTTAAGGTCCTCAGGGAATAGTCCAAGAAGGGCAATAGCTGGGTCAAATGGTGGATCCATTCCCAGCTTTCCCAGGAATCTCCATACTGCTTTCCAAATTGGCCTCACCATTTTGCAGTCCCACCAGCAGTGAACAAGTGTGCCCTTTTCCCCACATCCTCGCCAACACTTATTGTTGTTTGACTTCATAATGGCTGCCAATCTTACAAGAGTGAAATGGTATCTTAGGGTGGTTTTGATTTGCATTTCTCTGATTGCTAGAGATGGTGAGCATTTTCTCATGTGCTTGTGGATTGATTGTATGTCCTCCTCTGAGAAGTGTCTGTTCAGGTCCTTGGCCCATTTGTTGATTGGATTATTTGTTATCTTATTGTTTAATTTTTTGAGTTCTTTGTACATTCTGGATATTAGGGCTCTGTCTGAGGTGTGAGGGGTAAAAATTTGTTCCCAGGATGTAGGCTCTCTATTTACCTCTTTTACTGTTTCTCTTGCTGAGAAAAAACTTTTTAGATTAAGTAGGTCCCATTTGTTTATTCTTGTCATTAACTCTTGGGCTACGGGCGTTCTATTAAGGAATTTGGAGCCCGACCCCACAATATGTAGATCGTAGCCAACTTTTCCTTCTATCAGACGCAGTGTCTCTGTTTTTATATCTAGCTCCTTGATCCATTTTGAGTTAACTTTTGTGGCTGGCGAGAGAAAGGGATTCAATTTCATTTTGTTGCATATGGATTTCCAATTTTCCCAGCACCATTTGTTGAAGATGCTATCCTTCCTCCATTGCATGTTTTTAGCCCCTTTATCAAACATAAGATAGTTGTAACTTTGTGGATTAGTCTCTGTGTCCTCTATTCTGTACCATTGGTCCACCTGCCTGTTTTGGTACCAGTACCATGCTGTTTTTGTTACTATTGCTTTGTAG
>NW_027525115.1:0-23728 GCF_052094955.1 Ictidomys tridecemlineatus
TCATTGAACTTGTTTATTAGCTCTAATTTATGTGAGTGTGTTCCTTAGGATTTTCTACATAAAATATCATGGCATCAGAAAATAAAAACAGTTACACCTTCCTTTATTACATCTTATTTTGGCCTGATTGCCCTAGTTAGGAGTTCTAATGTAATGCTGAACATAAGTGGCAAGAGTGTATACCCTTGACCTTTTACTGATCTTAAGGGAGAGCTTTCAGTTTTTCACCAGTAAGTATATGCTATGTTTTCCACTGCTGTTCTTGATCAGGTTGAGAAAATTCCATTCCTAGTTCATTGAGTGTTTTTAATCATGAAATGGAATTAGATTATTGTCAAATGCTTTTTCTACATCTGCTTAAACATCATTTAATTTTTGCCCTTTATTTATTACATGTTACATTAGCTGATTTCCTATGCTGAGATGTATACTGTTTTAAAACTGTAGAAGTTAAAAAACAGACCACTAAATAGTTATTATAAAGGGTCAGTTGGTCCCATTATTTTTGAGACTGTGGCAAGGCAAAACATCATGGCAGGGAGCATGTAGTAGAGCACAACTGTTTGTTTTACCTTATGGGAGTCAGAAAGCAAAAGAAAAGAGAGGAGGGGTGTAGGTCCCAACAGGATTTTCGAGAGCATGCCTCCATGACCTAACTTCCTCCCACTAGGCCCCACCTCCCAAAGGTTCTATTACTTCCCAATAGTACCACAGAATGGTGATCAAGCCTTTCACACATGGGCCTCTGGGGAAATTCTTAGATCTAAACTATAGCAACAGTAATACAATAAAAGCAAATTCCTTTGGGGAAAAATGAATGAAGGAGTATGCAAGTTAAAAAAAGATTAAAGACAGAATTAGTGGTAAAGTTGAAAATGCAGAGATTAGAACAACTGTCAAGTAATTCTACCTATAAACAATTCTTTTTATCAGGGAAATCCAGAATACTTCCTGCTCTCTACCTCTTTCTTCACTGAGTCTCCAACATATGGTTGGCAGGGACTTGGTAGTCAGCTCCAAAGTGACAACTGTTACCAAAGTATTTCTCTTCTATTCTTTGAATAGATAATTTTTTTCTTTCTTTCTTGGCATAAGAAAGCTTCTATATATAGACTTGTATAAGAGATAGAAGAATTTATTAGCTCTAATTTATTAGAAAATTAGGTTACACCAGGTTGTATGTGTGTGTGCAAGCACATATGTACACTCATTTTTTAATTACATAACATATAAACTCCCTTAACAAATATTCAAAAAATATGAAAGGGGAGCCCACCCTGTGCAATTGCTATGTAGCATGATCACTGACACACCATACACCCCTAGTAGGCAGTCAAGGATAGGGTCAAGATACAACATTTTAATATTCTGTCCAGGGTATGTGATACAGGTTTAGAGCAGAAAGAGACATTTTTTGAAAAAAATTAAATGAGATTTGAGTTCTAAGCCATGTGACTTTGAAGAAATCCTACACCTATAATCCAGAAAAACCATGCCATATTTTCTGGGCTTCTAAGGAGAAGACCAGCAATACTTGAGTTCTTGGTAACTGTCTTCCAAAGCTGTAAGATACTTCTCCCATGAGAGGTCAAAAGTAAAGAAAGGGTTTCCACTAATCCATACAGCATCTATAAGTGAATTAGAAAAAATGTACCTCTTCCTCTGAGTAAATGAAGCTCCATTCCAAGGCACATAGCATGATGAGTGGAGCACAGCTAGATTTCAAGACTACACAGCCCTAAGCCTGGATCCTTCATAGCAACTTCACAACTGCCAGAGGGCAGAGTCATTGGTGCCAACAAGACACAAAGTAACCGTGGCAGTGCTGCCAGGAAGATCTGACAGTGTCTTTTTTGTATATTCCTCTGATATCCCCTGCATGCTGTGAATCAGAACTGACTTGAGAGAAGCAAGATAAAACTGTTCTAGATGAAAATATAACCTCAGGATGGGTCATAGGAGGACCCTAGTTGGGTTGCTTGGCAAGCTCTATTGGAAAGCCTGAGAGTTGCCTAGGGAAAGGCAATCAGGTGTCCAACAGTCACTAAACATAATAAAGAGAATCAGATGCTATTTTAAAAGAACAACTGCCCAGAAAACTCTAAGGATCTATGCATATGTATCTATAAGTCATTTTATGTAACTTAAATTTTGACTAAACTAACTTCATCTACAAAATGTACGTCAAACATAATCATTTCTTACCATCTTTACTAACATTATTCTAGGTCATCATCACCTTTTGGCAGAACTATTATAATAGCTTCCTGATTGGTCTTCCTCCTTCCTTCTTGCCACCTTAGAATCAAGTCCCCATTTATCTAGATTAATAAAAAACCCATCATTCCCTGCTATAAAACCCCCTTGTGAAGGATTTTTCAATAGGCTTTTCAATAGCAGAAGGAATCACAGTTGCATTTCAAGTGTTTATGCCAACACTTGTCCAAGTTGGGTTAATGCCCCAAGGGGTAAACTCTGACCAACAAGAAACAAGCAATGGGACTCTTCTAAGAGGTGGTAGTTTCACATAGTAGAAGATGTACCATGTGACAAGACAACCAGCTCAGTTTTCTTGCAAGGTTAGGGCCTACTTGGTAGCATCTTTCCTCCTTTCTTACCTTATTTATTGTTTTCTTTCATTCTTGCTGCTCTGGGTTTGTACCACTCAATAAAACCTTACCTCCAGTTGCTTTCTGAGGACACAGGGCCCAAGCCCTACAAATCAGCTAAAATGACCTTTTCTGCAATCCTATCACACACAAAACTGCTTTACCACACTTCAGATTCTGAAGTCAGACAGATAATAGTTGCACATTCTTAGACAAAAGTATTTCACGTCTCTTAGCCTTATTTTATTTATATATAAAATATGAAGTATAATAAAGTTTACTGAAATTAATCAATGTAATATAAATGATGCCAGGTACATTATTTATATTAGTATTTCCAGTGCTTAATATGTCATCTACTACACTGTAGGTATGCCTAATGCCTACAATGTTTACAATAGTACATTTTCTCTGTATTTAAAAAATTCCAACCAAGTAGCAAAGATTGAAAGACCTGTAAGGTCTCAATACAAATAGCCAGTAATCTGTAAAAACACATTAAATCTATACATGAATGCTCTCTGAAAAATGGCCCTTTACTACAAATAATTCACTTTACCTGGGTTTTTGCCTCTCCAACTTATCAGGAAAAACAATTAAGTCAAAAGTACAGATGTCGCCAGCTTTAGGCACAATATATTCCTGAGAGGATGCACACAAATCAAATTTCTGTAAATCAAACCATATTTCACAAGCACTAGGGGAAAAACACCCTTTAAAATGACTTCAACAAATAATGCTATAGTAAACTGTTACTGTAAAATGAAGGTTTCTTCATAGCCGGTGATTATGTTGACTTATAATTTCATTAGGTTTTCATAAGAAAGGAAATACAGCAATCAGCATATGGCAACATGAGCTCCCTCCCACCCCACATGAAGTCCCATGCTTGCTCAGGACTCTACAAGCAAGAAGATCATCACCAGAACTGAACACAGCCAATGCTATGCCTGGAGTCTGTGAAACTGTTGTTATAAAGTTAAAAAAAATTTATGGCAACAGTATAGATTGTCACAGGTATGATGTTACTTTGTCTGACAAAGCAAGAACAGCAAATAGAAACAAAATATTCCTATACAACCAGTGTTCAAAAGGAAGATTCCAGTTAATAAAATTATCATAAGCATTTATATTATTACAAGCTTTTGTGGATATATATATGGATATTGATAGTATTCATGCATAAAACTCACAGGATAAAAAATATGCATCATAATCATGATAACTCTGTGGTGGCTTAACAGGTAACTCATTTTAAAGGTTTCTCTTATGTTTTCCTTTATTTTAAAAAAATTTTCAGGCATATGCATTACTGTTTTGGGTCTCACAAATGGACTTCCACAAAGGAGTCATTTGTTTCTGACACTTTTGGCTTTGGCAAAAAGTTGGGAAAATCACCACATTTCACACTGCTAAAGCCCTTTCACAGAAAATATTTCTTGTATTATCTGGATTAGACTTGAAGAAAACAATATTAATATTGTTGGCAATCAGTTTTACCATCTCTAATTTTCCTGATGATCAAGCCACATTCCTACATCTCTGATTACACTGATGGTATACGGGTATTGTTCTACTTCCTATAAATGTAAAAGGTAAACGCTGTGCCTTCAAGGGCAGTTATGCAATGCTCCTAGACAGAATTCCAAAAGTCTGCATCTCTTACAAGAAGATGCCCAATTGTCTAGGCAAATGTTGGCAAACTTGAGGAGTGTTCCTCACACTGGGAGTCTGTGCCTTTGGCAGCCACTGCAACAGACTGAATCTCAATTAGAGGCTTATCATATTGGTACGGAATGGTTTGTACTAATTGGAAAGCCTGCCTGTCTAGTAAATACTCCACTCTGTGGATTTTGTTTTGTTTGTGGGAGTTGTGGGTGGGGAGTTACAAAGGATTGAACTCAGGGGGACTTAACCACTTGAGCCACATCCCAGCCCTACTTTGCATTTTATTTAGAGACAGGGTCTCACTGAGATGCTTATGCCTCACTGTTGCTGAGGCTGGCTTTGAACTCATAATCCTCCTGCCTCAGATCTCCGAAGCTGCTGGGATCACAGGCATGTGCCACCACACCCCACCACTCTGTGGGTTTAAGACCTAGGTTCTTTGCTCCTCCCCTCCCCTTTGCCAAGCATTTTTGTAAAGCCACATGTCAAGCGCCTATGAATCATAGGTTATTGTCCTTTACTCTAGAAGACACAATGACATAGGAGAAAAAAAATAAGGGTTTCTCCAAGGAATCATGAAAAAAGACACATGAAAGTTTCCTTTCTTAAATCTAAGAAGTACACTAGGTACTGCTCACAGTCTTTACAGAGTTCTAAGTCAAATGGTTTCTGGACAGTGTTATATTGAAAAAAAAGTGATTCAATATTTAGACTTCTATTTAATGTTTTGTGCTTGATTTTTCAACTTTTGATAGAATATATTGGTACCACTCACTCAACATATGATATACAGAATCTACAACATCCAAAAAGAGATACATTAAGATACTAAGAAAGAGTTGGTCTGCTTCTAGATCAATATTACTAATTAGTAGGGAAATGCAAAGCAAAATCATAAAGGGATACCACTTCACACCCATCAGGAAGAACTATCATTTTAAAAAATGAAAATCCTAAGTGAAGACTTAAACAAATTGGAACTCTTGTGCATTGCTGATATGAACGTAAAATGATACTGTCTCTATGGAAGAGTTTGATGGTTCCTCAAAAAGTTAAACATAGAATTACCCTATAATACACCCAAATTAACTGAAAGCAGGGACTCAGATAACTTGTATGCTAATGCTCACTGCTGAATTACCATAATAAGTAAAATGTGGAAACAATCTATCAACAGATGAGTGGATAAAGAAAATAAAGTACACACATACAATGAAATGTTATGCAGACTTAAAAAGGAATAAAATTCTGACACATTACAACTTGGTTGAAACTTAAAGACATTATATTAAACGAAATAAGCCAAATATAAATTAATAAATATTGTTATGATTCCACTTATAAGAGATATTAGGTCAGGTAAATTCATAGAATCCAAAGGTATTACAGAGGTTACCGGGGATAAGAAAATACAGGAAGTCAAAACTTAATGAGTATAGATCTTTTGTTGGGGATGACAAAAAGGTTCTGAAAATGTGTAATGTGATGAATATTGTATACACTTATGCCAAGTTAAATGGTTAAAATGGCAAATTTAAAAAAAAAAAGATAACTGACTTTAAACAAAAGTAATAACAACCTAGGGTAGGCTTACAACACACAAAAAAGTAAAATGTATAACAATAGCAGCATCAAGATAGGAAGAAGAAAAGGGAAGCAAAATATTAAGTTCTTATACTTTAAGTGGCACAGCAAAATATCACTCAAGGGTAGACTGTGATAATTTAAAGTTATAGCTTACTGCACTAAAATAAAAGACTTAAGTCTAATAAACCAACAAAAGAGATAAAATGAAGCCATAAAACATCAAGAATCAAAATATAGTCTGATCCAAGAATTTATTCCCTAGAGAAATTCCTTGATAAAATGCAATATATATTTTTTTATCATCCAGTGAAAGGTTTATTAAAACTTAATGAGAGGTACAATTAAATCAATGAAAGTAAATGGCAAAAGCACTCACTGCCCAGACTGGTGAGGTAAAACCCAGAATTGCAGCCTTAGCTCCATCGGCAACATACGGAATATTTTCTCCTAGAGGTGTATCTCTAAACAAGGCTCTGAGGATATTCAAAGCATGAACCTAGGACAAGAAGTTCAAAATTAGCTGTGGGTTAATAACTATGGTGATTCTAAATCTGTATATAAAATTACAAGAAGAAAGTAATAATATGTAAATGAAACAGTAGATTTAGGGCTGGGGATGTGGCTCAAGCTGTAGCGCGCTCGCCTGGCATGTGTGCGGCCCGGGTTCGATCCTCAGCACCACATACCAACAAAGATGTTGTGTCCGCAGAGAACTAAAAAAATAAAATAAAATATTAAAAATTCTCTCTCTCTCTCTCTCTCTACTCTCTCCTCTCTCTTTAAAAAAAAAAGAAACAGTAGATTTAATTAAATAATAATTGATAAAAATAATTTTTAGACATTAGTAAGAACAATGTAATAAAAAAATTTGATCCAACGAACCTATAAGGAATCCTGAATCTAACAAACACATTCTTTTCAAGGAACATTTATTCTTTAAAATGGCCTCAAACAAGGAACATTTATTTTTTAAAATGTCCTCAAATATAGGATTTCATTTTTATAACATTAAAGTAAAAGGTAAAACTAAAGTGTTAGAAATTAGGATTTTGGTTACTGTCAGGGAAACAGTGCTGATTAGAAGAGAACATGAAGGGGCCTTGGTGTCCTAGAAAAGTTCTGCTTCTTTCTTGCTACACAAATGTGATCACTTTGTGAAGCTGTAATGACTTGCACACTGTATATTATAATTAAATCTAAAAATGCATTTAAAATATGACAGGGACAGCATGAGAAAGGAAGAACATAAGCCAATCTCAATTATGAACCCAGTGAGAAGCATAAATGTATATCCTTTCTAAAGAAAATTTAATAATGTATAAAAACATGTCAAAGTTGAGTTCATCTTCAGTATGCGAATATATTATATTTAAAAATCAGCATAAGTGCTGGGAATGTAGTTCAGTGGTAGAGCAATTGCCTAGCGTGTACAAGGCCCTTCAATCCCCAGCACTGAAAACTACAACAAAAAGAATAACATGTAATTCATGATATTTGAAAATTCTAGGGAAAAACAAAACGTATTTATCTCAAATGATGCAGGAAAGCACTCAACAATTGGTTTTTTTTTAAATCAGATAAAGGACAGATTAAAAATTTCAACAAATAACAACATAAAGATGCCTGCTATCTCTATTTCTAGCAAAATTGTGCTACAGGTTCCAGCAGCAAAATAAGATAAATAAAAATTTTTAATAGACTAAGCATTAGAAAGCTAACAAACTTAGGGTTACCTACTAGGGATACAATTATCTATAAAGAAAATCCTAAGAATTTATAGACAAGTCATTAGTTGTATTATAGCAGTTCAGGTAAGTTGCTAAACATAAGTACAACAATCACCAAAAAATCAATTTCATTCTCACAGAGAACAACACATAATATAAAATTTTGAAATATCATTTATAAGAAAAATATATAGAAATAAATCTCATAAAAGATTCATAAGACTTTTATGAGGAAAATATATGCATTCCTACCCACAAGGTATGAGAATTTCTGTTGCTTACCAGCACCTTGGTATTATCAGACCTTTACAGTTTTTACTTTTCTGTATGAAATGGCTCGGACTCGGGGGCCAGAGGCGGCACGATGCTGCGGGGGAGTGGGCAGCGCGGGCGGGCCAGGGGTCGGCGGGACCCGGGGACCGGGGGACTGGAGACCCGGCGCGGGAGCGCGGCTTGGGCGGGCAGGGGGCTCCGGCGCCGGGGGAGGATGCGCTGGCGGAGGGGCTCTGCCGCCGGCGCCAGGTCGGTGCGCGGAATGCCGGGAGCCGCGCCGGGGCGGGGGGGGGGGGGGGGGGAAGGGGTCCGCGGGGCGGCGGGCGGGGGGGGGGCGAAGGGGTCGACGGGGGGGGAAGGGGTCGGCGGGGGGGGGGAAGGGGTCGGCGGGGGGGGGGGGGGGGGAGGGGAAGGGGTCCGCGGGGCGGGGGGGAAGGGGTGGGGGGGGAAGGTGTCCGCGGGGGGGGGGGGGGGGAAGGTGTCCGCGGGGGGGGGGGGGGGGGGGGATGGGGTCCGCGGGGCGGCGGGCGGGAAGGTGCGGCGGCCTCAGGCGCGCCGGGCCGGGTCGGGGTTGGGTACTGGGAGGCCCCCTCCTACCTATGCCGGGGGCCACACAGACAGAGTAGAGCAGCGAGGACGAGAGCGAGAAGAAGAAGAGCGCCGGCGAGCAGCCAGCGGCGCGGCAGCCACAGGAGCCCCCTGCGGGCGCACATGCTGCAGCCGGGCGGCCGCTCGAGGGACGGGCCTGCTCCTGCCGCTCCTGTGCGCCGCCGCCGCCGCCGCCTCGCGGATCCCAGCCAACGGCCGCCGCAGGACGGGCCACATGAAGCGGGCGTGGCCGCGCGGCCTGGAGCAAGCGCAGCGACGGGGGCGGGGCGGTCGGTCGCACAGGGGCGGAGGGGCGGGGCCAGCGCCGCTGGGCACCGTCGCAAAAGACCCGCGAGCTCGCCACCCGACCCCAGTCGCCCCCAGGCCGCGCAGCGGCTTTAGGGAGCGTCACTAAATGACGACAGCCCCTCTCCCCGCAGGGCCACCGCCCAGGCTTGCAGGGAGCGTCTCTCAAGAGCCAGCCGGCTTCGTGCTTGGGCTCCTCAAGAAGGGGGCCAAGGGGCCATCTGCAAAGTCTGACCGTCTGATAGCCCACTGCAGCAGAAGAACTGGGATTGTAATGCTTGGAGGGACTCGGCTTTCATTCATTAGTTTATTTATTCATTGAATCAATTCATTATTTATTTATTGGATGCCAGATGCAGTTGTTGGTGCTGAGAACAAAACAGATTAAATCTCTTGTCTTATTTGAACTTATATTCATGTGGAGGAGAATAAACGCAAGTCAATCAATAATTATCTGGTACTAATAACACATATGAGCAAAATAAAACAGGAGGATGTGTTGGCAGCAGGCTACAGTACACAAGGAAGGTCTCCCTAAGCAGCTGACATCAGCTGAGACCAAGGGTGAGAAAGAGCCAGCCACAAGTGAGGACAGAACAGTGCCACCAGGGGGAACAGCAGGGCAAAGGCCCTGAGGTGGAGAAAGCCCACTCTGGCCCCAGGTTGAACCCAAGGCCAGCAAGTGAAGTAGGAGACCTGTAGACAGGTGCACATCCCACGGAACAGGGAACCAAAGAGGAAACTGACATTGCTATAAGGAGAAGCAAGTCACGCCCTTCCACGCAAAACTGGCCTGACTCTGAAGGCAGGCCCTTGACTACTGAGCCGTAAACTGCCTCAGTGGTCTCTCTGGACCCTGCAGCTCATTCTGTAGGCAAATTGGTGCCCTATCCCATCACTTTAGCACGGGACCATATCTAAAGACCAGCCTTGATCCAGAGCACCTCAGAAGGCAGTGAGCAATAGCTAGAGACCCATGGGGAGTGACAGTAGCACCCCACCATCTTCAAGAAGCTCCCAGATGAATCCAAGAGGCAAGTGTCCCCCATGTGGGCACATCTGAAACCAGAGCCCTGTCTTGGAATATGTCAGAAGCCAGGAGTGGGGAACTTTTCAGGGATTCTGTAAGAACCAAAATTAATCCTACTCTATAATTCTAAAGCAATTTGAACTTTTTCCACTGTTAACTTGACCCTTTTAAGGGGAGGCTATAGAGCCAGACTGCCGGGGTTCTTTAACTCCCAGCTCTTCCATTCTTAGCTTGTGACCTTAAGCAAGTTAGTTAAACTCTCTGTACCTTAATACAATGGGAATGTCATTAGTAATGACCATATGAGATTGTTGTGAGGATTTGACTGATACATGCAATGCCTGACACATGGTAAATGCACATGGGTCTCGCCTTATCCAACAGCCCTGGGAAATGGGATGGGAGAGAAGAGACTTTAAAAAGAGAAGCAGAGAATTTTGATTTGCATAGATGTGGGTTCAACTCTCAGCTTGGCCGAAACTTTACTGTGTGACCTTGAGAAAACCTCTTATCTCTCTGAGCTTCTGTTCATTTGTGAAATGCGCCCCACCCCGTGCCACCTACCCCACAGGGATGTGATGTAGATTAGGTGAGGTTAGTGTGGAAAGGCCCTGAACCAAACTCTCTAAACTAATCTGATTTTGAATACTTTTTCTTTAGCCAATATAATAACCCTTTTTAACACCCATGTCTAAGAAATATTTTTAGATGCACAGAAAAGTTTTAACTTTTAAGAACAATACAAGGGCTGGGGATGTGGCTCAAGCAGTAGCGCGCTCGCCTGGCATGCGTTTGGCCCGGGTTCGATCCTCAGCACCACATACAAACAAAGATGTTGTGCCCGCCGTAAACTAAAAAATAAATATTAAAATTCTGTGTGTGTGTGTGTGTGTCTCTCTCTTTAAAAAAAAGAAAGAAAAAGAACAATACAACACATTTGTACACTCTCCACCTGAATTCAACAATTGTTATCCTTGCTGGATGCGATGGCACATGCCTATAATCCCAGCAAGTCTGGAGGCTGAGACAGGAGGATCACAAATTTGAGGCCAACCTAGGTAATTTAGCAAGACCCTGTATCAAAATTTAAAAATAAATAAATAAAAAGGATAAAGCTTGGTGGTACAGTGCCTGCCTCTGGGTTCAATTTCCAGTGGGGGAAGGGGGGCAGGAAGAACAAGTAAATTAGCAATCGTATCATATCCTTATAATTTCTGGTCTATTCTGGAGGCCTTGACAAGGAGGCCTTGCTACATCCAGACTAAATACTGATGACCAACCTCTGTTACATCTCTCCCTCTTTTTCTTCCTGTTTGGCAGTACTAGGGACTAATCCAGGAGCTGAACTGTATCCCTAGCTCTTTTTATCTTATTTTATTTTATTTTGAGCCAGGGTCTGACTGGCCTCAAACTTGCAATCCTCCTGCCTCTATCTCCTGAGTAGCTAGGATTACAGGTTACTTTTTTTTTAATGGAAGAAGGGAGAAAAAAGATATCGGGGTCCCTGTCTCAATTCCCCCCATCATGCTCCTTTTTCATCTCCAAGTTAAGTTTCCAGCTCACCTGGGTATTCGTTTTTCATTCATTCCTTCCCTGAACTGCTCAATCCCTCCGTCAAACAGACTTGAATTCTGCTTCCTGCTCGAGTGTTACCTCTCCCAAGACTTTCCTCCAAGGGAGCTTCCCTGTCCCCAGCCTCTCTGTCCATCCCTGGCCCGTCTGTGGCATTTTTCATCCCCTGGCATCGTATGGTCCATGCATGTATTCACTTGTTCGTTTTTCTGTCTCCCAGATCAGAAACTACATTCCCCAAGGGCAGGGATTTTGTTTCATTTTCTGCCATATTCTTGCATGTTACACAGTGTCCAGAGCCAGTAGGTGCTCAATAATTGTTGAACAAATGCTGGAAAGACACCAGATGTGCTTTGAGTGCATGCTGGGCCTGACAGGGGCAGAGATGACTAAGTGAAGGTTCCTGTAGTCCTGCTGTGGGATGACAGGGAGGTGAGCAAGCTGGGACAAGGAGGTGAAGGCAGGACTCATTGTAGCTGGCCTTAGGGAAGGCAACCTGAGAAATTCTAGACTGACTTTGAAGGGACATGAGACAGATTTGCTCAAGGGGCAGTGACGGAGGCACCTGGCTGGCTGCAGCAGCTGGTTCCTGCAAGAAACAAAAAAAAGGTGAGGACTGAGACTGGAAGACCTTGACCCTGGAGCTCAGCAGGCCCCTGGAGCCAGCCATATCTGGTGATCAACCGGTCCTACCTCCTCCTGGCCTTCCTCTTTCATTCACACCAGTTGCTTCATCTCCTGGACCTTCATTTGCACAACTGTAAAATGGAGATCCTATAGTTCCTTGCCTTAGAGTTGCCAAGAGGATTCGGGAAAGAGTCCCTCCAGTTCCTGGCATGTAACAGTGCTCAATCCACGGGAGCCTTGCTGTTCTTACACTGTTTCCTGTGAGCTGTACAGAGCCCTTGGAGGTTCTGGAGCAGGGGAATGGCCTAAAGAAAGGGAGGCCCCTGAGTAGATCTCAGGAGAGCATAGTTGAGCCTCCTGTGCTTCTAACCGCCCAGCTGCAGGTTAGCCCAAGCCAAACACAAAAAGAAGGATCCAGCCTAAAGGTAAAAATCATAAGTATCACCTTGCCCTGCTCACCCCTTCCGCCTCTCCTACAGCAGGTCCCAGGCCCATGCCCTGAGGAAGCCATTGCATAATCCATAAACATGCAGGAGTAAGATAACATCACAGAGCAGAGACTATCAGTTCAAACTCCAGGAGCAGCAGCAGATAAAGAGCACAAGCATGCATAAAACTGCAGCCATCAAGGGCTCCCAGTGCCAAGAACTCCTGAAGGCTGAGCAGTGGTTGACCCTGAGATTCACCCTGGTAGCCTAAAGCTGAGCTATGGCTAATCAGTCACTCTCAGGAGAAATGAGACTCAGAGCAGAAGGGACACTTATCACTTCCTGTCAGCAGCTATAAAAGTCAGTGTGTCCTATGCCATTCTTTTCTCTCTACCAAATAACCATCATGTTCTACAGAGCAGCTGAGTTCTAGAATGAAAAGGAATCCTCCAACTGCCTTGGACTAGTGATGAACTCATAGCGTGAACAAGAAAGAAAACATTGTTTTAAGCTTTAGATATCAGGGCTGTTTGTTACTGCAGCATAACCTGGCCTATCCTAACTGAATATAAATTTACTCTTCTGCAACTTGTTTTCTCTTGACATCATTTCTGTAACATGTATCCATAATGATACATGAAAATTGAGTTTATTTATTTCTACTGCTATATAATATTTTATCATATAACTAGGTCACACTTTTTTAAAAATCATTTTTCTGATGAGGTCTATTTAAGTCATTTACAATTTTTTGCTTAGTTTTCTTTTTTTTAAAGAGAGATAGAGAATTTTTTTAATATTTATTTTTTAGTTTTCGGTGGACACAACATCTTTGTTTGTATATGGTGCTGAGGATCGAACCTGGGCCGCAGGCATACCAGGCAAGCGCACTACCGCTTGAGCCACATTCCCAGCCCTGTTCTTAGTTTTCTATAGCTCTGTAGCCAAGTTCTTTTGTAAAAGGCAAATAGTAAATGTTGTTGGTTTTAACAAGCGGTACAATCCCTGGCACAACTACTTAAATCTGCTATTGTAGCATAAAAGCCACCATAGACAGTAAATGAACAAATGTGCATGGCTGTTCTGATAAAATTTTATTTACAAAGACAAGTGGTGGGCCAGATTTGCCCAGAGGTGATTGTTTGCTGAGCCTCACTTTAGAGGATGAGCCTTTATTTCATGAAAGTATTTACAATAGGTTATTGTACTTAGTAAATATCGATTTTCTGTTTTGTCTTTAAAATTATTTTTATAAACTACCACCCTTCAGTTTATTTGATCTATTTCTCTTACCAGATTAAACTTCTTCAAATATAATTTGTTTGTTTTGTTTTTGGTGCTGGGGATCGAACCCAAGGCCTTGTGCATGCAAGGCTAGCACTCTACCAACGGAGCTAGCCAGCCCCAAGCTTCTTCAAATATAATTTGCATCACATCATTTTTCTACCTCAAAACATTGGTGGCTCTTTATAGTCTGTAGAACTATTCCTAACCTTCATTTGGTCTTTAAGACCCTCCATGATCTGGCCACGCACTTTGTATTCTCTGCTTCTCTCCAACATGTAATAGAGCACAGCCATGGCCCATGTCTGCTCTCTTCCTCCAGCCCTCCTGAGGACTTCAAGATTTTATACTGAAGAATGTCCTTAAGTAACAGCCTGTGATTCTACACCACCAGGAGACCAGTCAGCATTTCGGGAGTCTCTCCATGGTTGGGGGCCCAGTCAGCATTTCAGGAGTTCCTACAGGGTTGGGGGCTCAGTCAGGGTTCCCGGAGCACAAATGTGGGAGAGAGCTCAATCAGCCTCCCATTATTCCACACAGAAGGGGTTTCTGCTAACATTTCAAGTCCACACAGATGAGGAAGCTCTGCAGATGTTCCATCATGATAAGGAAAGCGGTTCTGTGGACGTTCCATGATTTCCTACCCAGGCAGGCGGTCTGCAAACAGAACAAAACTCAAGGCACAAGAAGGGGCTCTGCAAACATCCCATGATTAACTGTTCTTCAAAATTCTATATACAAGAAGAAGAAGTTGTTTTACGACCCCCAAATTCTATCCTCAGGAAGTACTCAGGAATGTTTTGTGATTTCATAATGAGGAGGCTTTATTGTATTTCATAGTTCTACAGACAAAGGCCGGCTGTGGAGACCTTTTGTCAAAGCAGATTCCACACTGGCGATCCTAAGACAGGAGAGAACTCCTCATAATGAACAACTCTGCTAAGAGAAAGGTGTTCATTTGCTTGACTCTTTTAGATCTGGGATCCCATGGTATGAACCTGGGGGACTCTGTGTGCGTTCAGGATGCGAGAGATAGGAGGCCATTCTCTAAATATGCCCCTCACCAGAGAAGGAGGCTAGCCAACAGGCCACGGCTGTACTCACAATCTGAAAGTCTGCAAATATCCTGTGGTTTTATCCGTACGTAGAAGGGGGTTCAGACCCCATTCCAAGATCTTACACAGATGAAGGGGTCCAGCAAGATTCCTTGATTCTGCCAAGGGGAGAAAGAATCTCTGCAATATCCACTTACTCTGTATAAAGGGTTTTGGAAGCAGCCCATGATTTTAAACCCAGGAAGTGCTTGGGGAATCCTTGGCGTTTCTGTGGCTATCAGGATCTTGGTCAGTCTGGTCTGATGAATGTTGGTGGCTGGACCGTTTCACCATCAGACTCCATAAGTCAGAGCCTGACTGTGTGAACATTTCAAGGACACATAAAGACATGGGAGACCTGGAGACCAAGACTGACTCAAAAAAAAAAAAACACTGTAAAATTGAAACTAACCAATGTTTAATTAAAATGTCTACAAAATGTAGTATCAATCAACTGCCTCTGGATTCAGATGATTGTATCTAATTGCACCTATTGACAACGTGAAGAGGCAATTTTCTTAGGCTTAATAGGATGTGGTAGGGACTTAAAAGTAATGCAAGGGGCCCAGGAAGATCCTGAAATGGCCCTAGAGGAGGAAGCTGCGGGCAAGTTTCCATGGGAAGTTCCCATTTTGAAGCCACCCATGGCCCCTTCTACAACCCAGTCCCTGAGAGCTGACAACCCAAAGCCAAGCCCAGTTCATTCACCACCGAGTGACTCTCGGGAGATGGACCGAGCTCCAGATAGCACCCAGCTTTGAGGAAAGGCCATCCCTGTGGCCACAGTGGAAGCCGATTGGCCAAGGACAGTATGCTGTGGCAGGTGTCTGAAGGAATCAGATATTGTCATGGTCTCAGGAAGGAGCAACAGCTGTTTCAGCTTCTCTTTCCCTTTCCCCACAAGTGTCCCACGAGTCCCAGGGGAGGGCTCTGAGCCAGCCAGAGCATTGAAATGGGGCCAGAGCGGGGAATTATGGCCCAACTAAGCCCCAGGGTCACATGCGGGAATGAAGGCTGTTGATCAAAGGCAGGGAAAGAGAATCGAGTCCAGGGTCTTAACATCCCAGAGCCCAGCCACCATCCGTCAAACCCACATGACAGCGAATACAATTCTGGCCTTAGCCCGAGGTCTGTAGAGAAGAAAGCTTTTCATCTACCCATCTGAGGCTCCTCACTGGACGCTTTAAACTAGACCAGTCAAGATGAACTAACAAGAAGCAGGAACACAAGTTCATTAACGTGGGCATCCATCACGTGTACACAGGAGCTCCCAGTGCTGTTGACCTCAGGGGTGAGTGGAACTTGGGCTTCAGTGACAACATGTGCTAAACATAGAACAAAGGGCTTGGGGGCTACTGGGGGGGTGAGGGGAGGCAACTTACAGGAAAGTGACTAAATTTCCTCTATCGATGTAAATTTCCTCTACAAAAGGAAAATGTGGTTCCTATTTTTAAGCTTTTCTGATGGTTCTCAGTGACCTTTAACTCAGAATATCCATATGCCAAAGAAGCACGTTTCAAGTGGCGTATTCTGGTACCCCCCAGGCCCGAGGATGGGAAGAGGCGATCACTGTTGCTTCTCAAGTTTTTAAACCATGCGCCCTTTTATGGAATATAAGAGCATCTTACAGATTTCTCTGGCATCATTAATGCGATTTTATTGTCTAGCCAGGGTTATGCTAAATTGCCCAGGAGGGTCTTGAACTTACCTCCTGCCTGGGCCTCCCAAGTAGCTGGGATTATAGGCACACACGCCACCAAGCCCACCACATTATACTTTTAAAAATTTTGTCTTCAAAAGCTCTTAGATGATTTAAGGAAGGCAAATCCAGAATATCTTTAAATTAACTGAGACAGAAAGAAATTTGTTTGTTTTTGTTTGTTCGTGGTGCTGGAGCTAAGCAAGTGCTATACCCCTGAGCTGTACCCCACTCCAAGAAAGGAATTTCTTAAACCAGGCACAAAGAACATAAACTATGAGGGGAAGAATAGTACACTTGCCTACATCAGAGTTCAATATTCCAGCCAGGTGAGGTGGCACAAGTCTGTAACAGCTACTCAGGAGGCTGAGGCAGGAGAATTGCAAGTTCTAGGCCAACCTGGGTAATTTAGGGAGACCTGTCCCAAAATAAAAAATATAAAAAGAGCTGGGATGTAGTTCGGTGGTAAAGCACTCATAGATTCAATCTCCAGTACCTACCCCTTCCAAAGAGAGAGAGAGAGAGAGAGAGAGAGAGAGAGAGAGAGAGAGAGAGAGAGAGAGATGAAGAGAAAGCATCAGTCCAATCACAAATAAGAAAGGATTTCAAAAGGCATTTTGTTGAGACTAGGAAACCCAAAGGGCTCATCATTGTATAAAAAGTTGCTACCACTCAGAAGTATTCAGAGAAATGTGCTTAAAAACATAATGAGATACCAGCTCACATCTAGAGATTGACAGAAACTCTGCTTCTAGAAATGTGCTCCAAAGAAACTCTGGCCAAGTGAGCAGAGAAGAGCCATGGAGGGGGGCTGGGGGTGTGGCTCAAGCAGTAGCGCGCTCACCTGGCATGCGTGCTGCCCGGGTTCGATCCTCCGCACCACATACCAACAAAGATGTTGTGTCCGCCGAGAACTAAAAAATAAATATTAAAAAAAAAATTCTCACTCTCTCTTTTTTTTTTTTAGAGAGAGAGAGAGAGAATTTTTAATATTTATTTTTTAGTTCTCAGCGGACACAACATCTTTGTTGGTATGTGGTGCTGAGGATCGATCCCGGGCCGCACGCATGCCAGGCAAGCGGGCTACCGCTTGAGCCACATCCCCAGCCCTCTCTCTCACTCTCTCTTTAAAAAAAAAAAAAAAAAGAGCCACAGAGGGCTGCCCCCCCACCCCCCCCTCCCCACCCCACCCCCCCCTTCACCGCACAGGGTTGAGCTTGGCAGTAAAAACTGCAGGCAGCTGAAATCCCATCCCTGGGGAATGGTGAATGAAATATGGGTTGGTCACCTGGGGGCACACCACGCAGCAGTTACAATGAATGAATTAGAACTTCCTGTGTGTCGGTAATTGATATTTATAATGTTATGAGAAAAGAGGGGGCTCAAAACGAGACATGAGATGCACAGCGGGGTGACATTGGCTGGCCTGGCACACACCAACAATGGAACCATCAATATTAGAGGAAAAAATAAAAGAAGGCCCAGCCCTAGCCTTGCCTGGCTTGCCTGCCTGCACCTCTTCCACACCTTGTTCATACAACGATGCTGTGCACAAAGGAAAGCAGGGCCCGGGTTGGGAGGCAGTTCAGGGGTAGAGCTCATGCTTACCATGCCAGGGCTGCCGCAACCCCAGCAGGACACCAGAAACTAAAGTAAAAAGTATCAAAAAATTAGAACCTTCCTGCCCTGCTGGGGGGAAATGTAACAACATCATGGAGCTACTTTGGAAAATAAACTAGTGCTTGTCAAACAGTTAAAATCAGCTACCCTGACTGCCATTCTGCTCCTAGGTGTAGACCCAAGAGAAATGGAAACTCACGTCCACAGAAAAACCATACACGAGAGTTGAGAGTAGCATTGGATATCACAGCCAAAAAGTGGAAGCAAGTCAATTATCTATTGACTTCAGGCACCGTGGCCGAGGCCTGTGATCCCAGCGACTCAGGAGGCTGAGGCAGGAGGATTGAAAGTTCAAAGCCAGCCTCAGCAAAAAGCAAGGTGCTAAGCAACTCAGTGAGACCCTGTCTCTAAATAAAATACAAAATAGGGCTGGGGGTGTGGCTCAGTGGTCGGGGTGCCCCTGAGTTCAATCCCTAGTACCAAAAAACAAAACAAAAACATAAAACCAAATATCCATTGACTGATGAACAGATAAATGTGTTATGTCAGTGTAAAGGAATAATATTCAGCCAAAAAGAAAAAGAAAGAAAGAAAAAAAAGAAGAAAAAGAAAGAAAGAAAGAAAAGAAAAGAAAGAAAGAAAGAAAGAAAGAAAGAAAGAAAGAAAGAAAGAAAGAAAGAAAGAACTGACACATGCTACTATGGGAATGATCTTGGAAGCTTTATGCTGGGTGAAAGAAGACACAGATTGTGTGAGTCCATTTAAGGCAATGTACAGAATCTGCAAATCTATAGATAGTAGTCGTCTAGGGATGGGGGATGCAGGGAGGTGGGGGGGGGGCTGCTAACAGGTGTGGGGTTTCTGGGGGGGTGATGCAAATGTTCTAAACTTGATTGTTCTAAACTTGATGGGTTGCACAACTCTGTGAATTCACTAAAAAGCATTGAATCCTTGTTTATTTATTTTTTAATTGTATATTTTAAATGGATTCATTGTATGCTATGGGTAATGTTTCTCAATAACATTTATATATATATATATATATGTGTGTGTGTGTGTGTGTGTGTGTGTGTGTATAGATAGAGAGAGAAAGAGAGAGAGAGAGAGATTGTGTGTGTTAAATCCAGTTTAAATAAATCAACTTCCACACTTATTTTTTAGTTGTTGATGGATCTTTATTTTATTTGCTTATTTATGTGTGGTGCTATGAACCGAACCCAGTGCCTCACACGTATAAGGCAAGTGCTCTATTGCTGAGCTTCAACTCCTGCCCCATCCCATACTTATTTTTTATTGAACTGATTCCCATCTCTACAAGTCTCTCATGACACACACACACACACACACACACACACACACACACACACACATACACACACACACACACATACAGCTAACCACTATTGTTCATTTCTCTTTTTTTAATTTATTTTTAGTTGTTGGTGGACACAATATCTTTATTTCATTTTTTTAATGTGGTGCTAAGTTTCGAACCCAATGCCTCACATGTGCTAAGTGAGCACTCTACCACTGAGCCACAGCCCCACCCCACTATTGTTCATTTCTTGTCGATTTTTCCAGAGTTTTCATGCATATAAAAGTAAATATAAGAGCTGGGGCTGGGGCTCAGCAGTAGAGCTCTCACCTAGCACGTGTGAGGCCCTGGGCTCCATCCTCAGCACCACATAAAAATAAATAAATAAAATAAAGGTATTGTGTCCAACTACAACTAAAAAATGAATATTTTTTTAAAAAGTAAATATAAATATAGATTCTCCTCTCTCACCCTGGTACACAAGAAGCATCATCTTGCTTTGCCCTTCCTATAATGTGCCAGTGCATTTACACTTTCCTGATTCCTCTTATAGCCATGTAGCATTCAATTTTATGGATAAACTGTAATTTGTTTAACTAGTCTTGGGATAGACATTTGGGTTGTTCCTAACTCTGTTCTGGTGCTGGGGATAGAACTGGTGGCCTAGTGCTCTACAGCAGAGCTATACCCCCAGCCTCTACTCCACCCCCAGCTTCTAACCTACCCCCAGCCTCTAACCCACCCCAAGCCTCTACCCCACCTCTTTTTACCTTAACAATGTTACAAAGCATAGCTGTTCTATGCTTTGTAGCATATCCTGCAGGATAAATGACCAGAAATGGACTTTCTGAATCAACAGGTGCATCTCCGTAGTGGTGATTGACACTGCCAGATGGTGCCACACTGGCCCTACCATGCACGTCCCCAGCAGCAAAGTGCGTGGTGCCTGATTTCACCAGCCTCGCTGAGGGAGGCAGCGTCTCTGTAGTTTAGTTTGCATTTCGTTTTCTGTGAGCATTCTTTCGACATGTTCAGGAGCCATGTGTATTTTTCTGGTCATTCTCTCTGTCGCTTCCCCACTGGATGCACACTTTTCTTTCTATTTCTGAAAAGAAGATGCTCTCTACTAGGAGAACTCAGCCTTTTGTAGTGAGCGGATGGTGCTTCTCCATCCCTGTACTTGGGTTTCTTGGCCTGCTTAGCTCCTCTTTCCTGTTCCCTGTGTGGCTCAAGCGGTAGCGAGCTCACCTGGCATGCGTGCGGCCCGGGTTCAATCCTCAGCACCACATACAAACAACGATGTTGTGTCCACCGAGAACTAAGAAATAAATATTAAAAAAAAAGAATTCCCTTCCTCAGGACTAGCACAGTCCTCTCCTGTGGAGTGTGACTGAGGCTGCTGGGATGGGTGAGTGGACCAGCTGCCAGGGTGAAGGTGTGGAGGGACTGCAGGGGCCTCCCATCTGAGCAGGGCTGAGAGCTGGAGCCACCAGGAAGCCACCTGGATACCTGTCGGAAATAATAATAAGTAATAACGACCCACTAAGTTGCTGAGGCTGGCTAAAAACTTGCCTCTTGCCTCAGCCTCCCAAGTAGCTTGGATCACAGGTGTGCACCACCCCACACACTTTAAATGCATGCCCTCAGTCCCCATGGTGATAGGAGATAGGTATCTACTATCTTCCTTTGCAGGATATTGATTGAGCAGATTAGCAATAATGGATCTCTTCCTTCATTTACTCATGCAGTCGTTCCCTCACACGGTGAACAGTGAATGATGACTGAATGCCAGTGGTGCTAAGCGCCAGGTGCATTATATATTGAAACAAAAATAGGCCTGCCTTCATGAAGGTTGCAGTCAAGTGTTAGAGATCCTGACGGATAAGTGGTCATTAATTAGGCAAAGAGAGGGAGGGAAAAGCATTCCCGGTAGAGGGAACATCATATGCGAAGGCCCAGTGAGAGGAGGGGGCGTGGGAGTGGGAGCAACAGGAGCAGACTGATTGATGGATTGCCAAGAGGCAGAGAGCCCAACAGTTCAGACCTTCCAAGTCTCCGACTGTGTTGGTCAGCTTTCTGTCACTGCAACAAATAACTGGGATGACTGGCTTATAAAGGGAAAAGGTTTGTTTTGGTCACAGTTTTGGAGGTTCAGTTCATGATCAGTGGGCTCAGCTGTTGAGGCGGCGCATCATGATGGAGGCCAATGCTGGAGCAGAACCCTCACCTCAGGGCTAGGAAGTGAAAAACAGGAGAAGAGGGCAGAGCTGGGCCCGCAGTCCCCTTCAAGGGCATGCCCAGGGACCAGAGGCCTCCCGCGAGGCTCGAGCTCACAAAGTTTCAGTCACCCACACCTTCACCACGCCAGGGACCAGGACTTTAACACCTAGGCCTTGGGGAGACGTTCCAGTCTGAAGGACAGCGCTGACACTTCCAGCCATCCTGCAAGACAGCTGCTGCAGAGGAGCAAACCCAAACACAGAAGGGTAAATAACCTCCCCAAAGACACACAGCACTACCATCAGTGATGTGACAATGGAGCTGGGGTAGGACCCAGACCTCTCTGGAGTCCTAAGCAGCTCTCGTCCTTAAGTGAAAGTGAGAAACTAATGTGACTCCTTTTTTGAAAATAAATAACAGCAGCTTGTACCCAAGGCCTGTCCTGAGGAAGGGGGGGGGCATGATCCTTGTCCTTGGAAAAATCCATAGAGCTTTTCTAGGCAGATAGCCACCCTGCTGAGTTGTTTGCAGGAGAGATCTGCAGTGCCAGATGTCCCTGACTCAGGTTAGGTGAGGACCCATAGCAACCTCTTAGCAATCACCAAACAGCATGAGACAGGGAAATACCTGGGATGCCAGATAACCCCCCAGTAGTTTATGGTGGTTGATAACATGTTGGGAAACCATGTAGTTTAGCACGTACTCCCCTCGTGGCCAGACCCACCAGTTTAAAGGAAACCCCTTCTTGTACTAACCAATCACCCCACCCAACTTGTTCCCACCAGTGAATGTGCTAATCAATGTTAAGAGTTGTTTGATTTTCCCGCAGTTTGGAATGATTTGCTGTATGTTGTTGTTATGCATAGAGTATCCCCCCCAAAACCTATAAAATCTCACTGAACAAAGGACTGGGACTCACTCCCTAGGACTGCTGTGTCGGGAACGGTTGTGAGTCCAGGCTCAAGCTTGCAATAAAGACTCTTGTGTGACTGCATCGGATTCAGCTCCTGGAGGTCTAATGGGATCCCACGAATCTGGTATTACAAAAGAAAGCAGATGTGGGGCAGATGTGTCGTCTGGGGACCACCCAGGACTATTACTTTTTTCTTTTTTTGTACTGGGGATTGAACTTCTGGACATTTACCCTCTGAGCCACATCCCAGCCCTATTTTGTATTTTATTTAGAGACAGGATCTCACTGAGTTGCTTAGCACTTCACTGTTGCTGAGGTTAGCTTTGAACTTGTGATCCTCCTGCCTCAGGCTCCCAAGCGGCTGGGATTACAGGTGTACGCCACTATGCACGGCCCCCATTCAGGACTTGCAGCTTTAACCACATAGGAGTTTCCATAGTGGAGGGAATGAAGAGTGCACAGTTTTCTTGGCCAAGGGAATCTTAGTGATGCTCAGTCAAAAGAGATGCCATGGGGGATGGGATCGTGGCTCAGTGGTAGAGCGCTTGCCTTGCATGTGTGAGGCCCTGGGTTCGATTCTCAGTAACACACACAAATAAATACAATAAAGGTCTATCAACAACTAAAAAATATTGAGAGAGAGAGAGAGAGAGAGAGAGAGAGAGAGAGAGAGAGAGCTGCCACGGTGAGACACAGAGGAATCACCCAGCAGAGGCAGAGGACAGGACTGACCCTGGGGGCCTCCTTCCAGCCAGGCCAGCTTCAGGTCAGATGGCTCTGCTGCTTCTTTATTCAAGCAGAATAAAAATTCCTAGAAAAAGTAAGTCTCCCAACTGTCCCTCCATCCCCCATCCCCCTGCCATCTCTCTGCCCCAGAGGCCAGGCTGTTGACTAGTCTCAGGCGTATTTAGATAGATAGACAGATAGACAGATGTGTAGAGCTGGACACGATGGCACACACCTTGTAAACCCAACTACTCAGGAGGCTGAGGCAACTTCGAGGCCAGCCTGAGCAACACAGGAAGAACCCATTTCAAAATAAAAATTTTAAAAAGGGTTGGGGAAGACCCAGAGACAAACCCACATAATTACATTTGTATTAGATAAAGGCGCCAAAAACATGCATTGGAGAAAAGATAGCATCTTCAATAAATGGTGCTGGGAAAAC